>NW_027129270.1:50000-119200 GCF_037325665.1 Littorina saxatilis
CAAATAGTTTCTGGATCGGCCACTGATGTAATACAATAATCAAGTTTGCATCTCCAAAGCAGGGTGAAACTCAACTGGGTAGTACAATACACGGAACTTATTTTTGTTGTTGTTGTAAAGTGTGTAAAACATCTTTATTTTCCAACTAAGGCATTCAATCACGTTTCAAATCATTCAAACTTTATTTGAATGTAAAGGTCCTTAACTTGGCTATTTAGCACACTTCCAGATCAAGGATTTATTGTATATACATGGATCACCGTGAACGCCGCTAAAATAATGTCACCCCCATATTTCATTAACACAGTTTAAGGTAATACGCTGAAATGCAATCCCAAAATTCGGACCTTGTCAATTTACAATTGAAACCGTTCATTGATTTCGGTATCCTTTAACATAACAAAAAAAGTGCACAGAAGTAACAGTTGTATTCATATGTTCTGTTGAGTGTGTGCATATAGGAGGGGGGAGGGAGTCATAGAGTTGGCTATCCTACTCCCGCGACATCTTTAGGTGTTACCATTTCACACGGAATAGACAGTTACCTACATAATTATTAAACAAAAATTTGTGGTTTAAGCTTTTGCAATGAACAATGATAATAATTGACGCGTTTACTAGGCTCAATTGTTCCTTATTTTTAAAATCATCAATATCAACCTGCAAAAATCAGGTAGTTGTCAATCAAATGTTCTAAACAAATGAAGACATTAACAGATTTGCAAACACCAATGTTCCTATTTAGTAAATTCATCACATGCACAAACAGAATGTACAATTCAGAAGAAAAAAAATGGAAACCGGAAGAATTCGACAAATTCACTACATATAACACCTTGTCGCGGCTTAGTACAGTCACCAAAAAACGGCATGCAACATTTCAAAACTTACACATTTCCTAGAACGTTGAGGAAATTAACACCATCCCCGAGTGAAACATTACATTCAGCAATTTACTAACATAATCAGGGAATGTGTAAATGGCCTGATTTTGTGAAACTACTGCAACATACCCAACTCAACCACAAGGGACTACTTTAATTCATCAAATTAGTAATAACTGACGGGCACACACACACACACACACACACACACACACACACACACACACACACACACACACACACACACACACATAATCATTAATTGTAACATCTTATTTATATGTGTGCAGAGCGTCATGTTGATGAAGGCTACTGTTCTTGCGATTGCGGTCTTAGGTACTGCAAAAGTCGTGGGACAAAATGGTAAGTTTTTTTAGTTCGGACTTCAACTTTAAATTGTGTTCCTTTAATGGTAATATTTAAGCAGCACTGGGACAATGTGCTTTAACTCTGTGCGCTTGCGCTTTTTTTATATATAAAAAGATAAGTTTACAAATATACATTGGCACGTATATACAATTAACATACATTTATATGGGTGAAGGTTTGCGGATAGGACAGGGGTGTAAGAAGGAGAGAGAGAGAGAGAGAGAGAGAGAGAGAGAGAGAGAGAGAGAGAGAGAGAGAGAGAGAGAGAGATAGAGAGAGAGAGAGAGAGAGAGAGAGAGATGCAGACGCAGATAATTTATTCAATAGCCCATAGCCCCTTATGAAGGAGTGTGAACAAATGGTTAACGTTGCAAATAATTTAACTCATCAGGTGCAAAAAAGGTACAACATAATAATCGCACAACACTACAGATTAAAACATACATTACACGCTATTCAACGAAGATGTTACAACATCTCTTAATTTAAAGGCTTTATACAAATACAAGGATACATTTCTAACAACAGTTTCTTGAGGTGAAGCCAGGATCGAGCAAGCTGAGTCTAAAAGTGCTTGGGTTTTTATAATATTTAAAGGTACAACACAAAACAAAATGGACTTCATCTGACTTCTTGCTTTACTTTACAAAGGGGACACATCAACTGATCGGCATCATGCTGTTTATATCGGTTAGCATGCACATTTATTTCTGAAATACCGAATCGAAACCTAGTCATAATAAACTTTAGATGTCTATCCACATTCAACAAAAGGTAGGGCTTAATGTCATGTACAGTACAAAATGTCCGATAAACAGCAAATCTATCACTATTTTGAATATGATAATCCCACTCTTGCCATCTGCAATCGACCAACCTTTCCCTAAAAAACACGTAAAAACTCTGTTTCATAAACAACGCCCTGATTCAACCACACGAAACCAAAACCGTACTCATACAATTTACAACGGACACTTGAGGCCCAGTTCTTTTTACCACTCTCATCCATTTTATACAACATTTCATATGATTTACGGGGAAGTCTGTACGCCTCCATCTTTAACAATTGTATCCAGTAGCTAACGCATCTTAAAATAGAATTCAGATATATCGGATATCTGTTTGTCTCGCCATATACCAGGTCATTAGGTGTTCGCATACGAACTCCAAAGAACTGACTTCTTCAATGCAAATAAATGGACTTTTTACACTGCAGAGCAGCTTTATCCAATCCCCATATCTCAGCACCATACTGTACTATTGGTTGTACTTGGGAATCAAACAACTTCAGAAAAACATTCAAACTATTATTATTAAGCACAGATAATCTTTGTATAATACACATCAGAGCATTTTTGGCCCGGCTTGAGAGATCGCTACAGGCAGCAGTGAAATTGAGTCGAGTTGAAAACAATATTCCTAAATACGTATACATGTTTACAACAGGTAAAATATCAACCCCATATGTCCATCTTTCCCTTGCACTCAAATATCCACCTTTCCTAAACACAATAATGTTACTTTTACTCATGTTTACCTTTAAATGAAGAGAGGAAACTGCCCTGCGTAAATTATTTAACTGAGTTTGTAGACCCACAACAGTCTCTGATAACAACAATAAATCATCAGCGAGCAAAAGAATAAACAATTCCAAATAATCATCAGTAAATGTGGCACCATGTCTTCCATTCTCAATTATCTCAGGTGCTAACTCATTAATAAAGAGAGAAAATAAAACTGGGCTACATACATCGCCCTGTTCAACACAAAATGTACAATTAATATAATCCGTAAACTTTGCTCCACATCTCACTTTTATTTTTACATTATCATACATACTTTTCACACACCTAAATAGTTTCCCTTTTATACCATTTCTTTTAACAGAATTGGACAGAGCAAAGCTCTGCTGATGGAATCAAACGCCTTCTCAAAATCTAGAAAGGCAACATACAGCTTACGATTCAAAGAAAATTGTTTCTGTACAAAGGCCAACAGTGTAAACATATGATCAATAGTGGAATAATTCTTTTTAAAACCAGCTTGATATTCACCCGTACTGTTATTACATTCAATCCATGCTTGCAATCACAGTACTATAGACCTTGCTACTAACATTACACAGCGAAATCCCACGATAATTATTTGGATCATTCACATCGCCTTTCTTAAACAAGGGGATAACAATGGACTCTGTCCAACTTTCTGGAAATACACCCTTGGAGAAAAAAAAAGTAAACAAGTGTTCCAAAAAGTCAATCACTGGAGAAAAAAACATTTCTCAAAAGTTCTCCTATTATTCCATCAGGCCCAGCAGACTTTTGAGGTTTTAACTTTCTCATTGCAATCAACACTTCTTCTTTTGAAATAGGACGATTCAAAATACCTTCATCGTCTTCATATTCAATTTCTTCAGCCTCAATTACATCTTTTTCCAATAATACTTTGAAATGCTGAAACCAGGTATCAACTGGTATGTTGCTCTTTATTTGTTTTCGTTTTGAGGATAATGTATGCATTACATTCCAAAATTCTTGTTGATCATTAACAGATTCAATAAGTTGTTGTAATGTCAAATCATTATACAATCTTTTCTTTCTTTCCAACATGTTTTTATATTCCCGTCTGGCTAAACAATAAACATTGCGAGCGTGAATGTCTTCAGGCCGATTACATCTGCTTAACAACCTCCACACATTTTTTCGGGTTATTCTACACTCTTGACCGAACCAATCATCCGATTGATTATTTGACTTAAAATAAATTATTTTCTTCATGCAGTTAGCACTTTCCTTAACACAAGTGTTACATAATTCCAACGCTCCATTCATATCAGATTCAATCATATTTTGGGCAGACTCTAACCTTGCAAACATATCATCTGCACACATCAAATTCACATACGTTTCTGCCTTCTTGATATCCCAAACATACTTCTCAATAAAGCAATCTGCATTCTCACGCATATCATGATAAACATTATCACATGGGAACGTAACATGAAATTCAACTGGCATATTATCTGACTCAATCAGACCAGCCACCAATAGTTCGCTCGAAGACAGAGTAATTGCAAATAAATCATAAGACAGCAAAATATAATCATTAACATACTCCCCCTTTCTGACATGTAGGTAAAACATCCCTGCAAATCCCCATTAAACACACCATTAAGAATACACAGTCCAAGTGCAGTGCACATATTTAACAAATATTTACCATAACTATTCAATGTCTGATCTTGTGATTTTTGATTCCCGCAAACTGACTGACTTTTGTGCAATAAATCAAAAACATCATGATCTTGTAATACAGGCTGGGACATATTGGCTGTTCTGCTATTCAGGTCACCCGACAACACGACATAAACATCACCTTCTGTCAACAAACATTCAGTCAAACATTCTTCTAGTAGAGAAACACCATTATCCAGATAAAAAAACACCGAGTAATACGGCGAGCCCTCGGGCGGAACATAAGCACACACATACAAAATATCCTTATAAATTCCAAAGAGGGTTTTATTAAGGAGAAAAACAATAAAGTTAGAACATTCAACATCAAGTTTACGCACAAATGGAGCAAACTCATTTCTTATTAGGCACAATACACCGCCTGACCTTCGGCCCTGCACACTTTTACCAAATGTGACGTGAATTCATCCATAAACGTTTCTACAAGGCAAACAAAATCGAAACTCCCTACATAATTTACAAATTCCGTGTCAGTTAATTTGGAGTACAAGCCGTTAAAGGGATAGTATCCACCGAAAAAGGTCGTCACATCGCTTTCAAAGCATCACCGTAAGATTCTAGGTTACAAATAATGCTACCATCCATGAGGAATAACTTAACTTTGCAAATTCAACAGTTTTGATAGCTAATTAATTGTCGTAACAGAATCCAAGAAAAGAGCACTCTTGTAATGGTTGGGTGATTTCCCTTGTCAAAAGTGTCAACAATGGTGTCTTCCTGCGATCATTTTAATCTGACAATGTAAGTGTTACATGTTCCAGCTTTTGTGCATTTGTTGTGTGTGTGTGTGTGTGTGTGTGTGTGTGTGTGTGTGTGTGTGTAGTGTGTGTACACGTGTGTGTGTGTGTGTGTGTGAGAGAACGACTTGTATCACTGTGTGGCTGTGTGTGTGTGTGTGTCAATGTGTGCATGCATGTGACTGTGTGTGTGTGTGTCACTGTGTGCATGAGTGTGATTATGTGTGTGTGTGTGTGTGTGTGTGTGTGTGTGTGTATGTGTGTATTATGCTTGTGATATATATAAATTTGTATTATACACGTGAAAAAAGAGTACAATTGTTGTGTGTGTGAACGTTGTGTGCCAGCTGTCAAAAGTGAGCTTTTCCTGATTATGATTGAAGTTTGCTACAAATAACTCATTATTCAACTTATGTATAAATCTTTTATTATTCCCCATTTTGATTTTTCTGACGTCATTTGGGATAACTGTTCTGACAGATTAGCTACTTTATTAGAAAACTTGCATCTTGATGCCATAAGAACCATTATAGGTGCAGTTCGTGGCACGAGTCACCAAAAATTGTACGATGAATCAGGATTTACAACACTGAAGGAGAGGCGAAAAAGACACAAATTGATTTTGTATTTCAAATTAGTTAATGCACGCGTGCCACCATACTTACTAGAACGTCTGCCTCCTCTCGTTGCTTCTGTGAACCCTTACCATAGACGAAGACCACTTGACAGACAGACTCCCCACTCTCGAACTGAATTGTATAAAAAGTCATTTTTTCTGTCTTCGACTTCCCTGTGGAATGAGCTTCCAGATACTGTAAAACAACTTGATTCTATTGGGTTATTTAAAAAACGTATTAGTTCTGATGATTCTGTTGTTCCCTCGTATAGATACACATCTGATCGAAAATCAGAAATTATCCATTGCAGACTGAGATTGAGGATCAGCAATCTAAATAGTGATCTATTTGACAGACATTTAATGTCCGACCAGTCATGCACTTGTGGTTATCCTGTTGAAAATGCGGAGCACTATATTTTTCATTGCCCCGTATCTCTTCAAATACGTGAAGTCACCTTGTCAACACTGCCCAACTATGATTTGCTAACCGCTGATGATTTTCTGTATGGCAATAGAGACAAGTCAGACAGCGAAAATGCATTGATATTTGACCAGTTACTCAGGTTTATCTTATTAAGCAAACGTTTTGAATAATGAATGCATTTATCTCATCCATGTTCGAAACGACCATGTGCAGTACTGTTTACATTTCCTTGTTCTGGTAGTATTCTATTTTCAACCATGTGGAAGTCATTGTATGCGTGTGTGTGCGAGTGAGTGTGCGAGCGCGTGTAAGTATTGTTGTTAGTTTAGCATTGTTTTGTTTTTTTTTGTTTTTTTTCCTTTTATTGTTACATGTTTGTCTACCATAATTTACCATTATTATTTTGACATTATTTCAAATTTATTATATTAAAATCGTCCGCCAAATTTCATTTGCTTTTAAGAGTACGCTCATAAGCCTAGCTTGTTGTGCTCCATGTTCCTTATTTCATGTATGCGGTAATAGTACCAATGGAATTTATTGAATAAACTTGTTTAAACCAAATAACTCATTAACTGTAAGGGAGATTGATTAATATATAGTGTATCCTTTTTAAGCATTTGTCTTTATTTTCAGGCTATGGAACTAAGTTTTACGTTCAAAACAACAAGTGGCCAGGCTGCTCGTGCAAGAGAAAAGTGCACATCGAGGCAGGATAGGGAGAAGAATTAGCAGAGGTGTGAGCTGATGCAGAGGCAAGGACTGGTCCAAGTCTTCTCAAACTGAAATTGGTTTGCTGGGCAAGAAGGCTGATCCAAATAATAATTTGAAGGTAAGTGAGGACTAGTTATACTTATAATATAAATACTTTCTCTGTGTGCAGGAGTTAAAAGAGAAAGACTTCTGATGTCAGAGCCAAGGGTAATTTTGTGAATTCCAATAGAGTGCTATCACAGAAAATGAAGAAATTACATTCATCCAACTGAACAATGTCAAGAAAATCAGTGCGTGTTGTGTATTTGTTATGTGTGGGTGTGTGTGTGTTTTAGGAATGTAATGTGTGCAGAAAAAAAGTAAAATTGTGTGTGTGGGGGGGGGGGGGGGTAAACTAGTGGTCTTTGTGGCCCAAAAAACAATTTGAAGGTGAATCAGGACTATAGTTATAAGTACATGTACTTTCTCTCACTGCTTCCCCCCCCCCTCCTCCAAACTCAATCATTCGAGTAAGTACCTTTTTATTCTGCAAGATTTGTGAGGTGAAAGACTTTGTTACAGGGTATACTAAATAATGACTAACGGTGAGATTTTTCGGTCTCAGTCACAAATTACATTACCGGTGCATTTTTTTTTCATTCTAGGGAATGTGTGTATTTCCTGGTTTCCAAAAAAATGTTAAAAGAATGAAAATTCAGCTACAGCATCCTGATTTTGTCAAGATATTTTGTACAGTTAAATTTCAGTACCCACAACCTTTTAGTGTCTCATATGAGTCATAAAGGGAAATAAATGAACAGTCCTCACAATTGGGGTGCTGTACCGTGAAACCCCCCCTTTTAAAAACCTTTACAATTCAAGATCTCCCCTATATTTAGACCTTGCTTTTCAGATTTTCTGGTCATAACCTATGCAAATTCACCTTCATTTTAAGACTTCCTGCTTTTTAATACCTGATTTTATCAGATTTTGGGAGATCGTAAAAGGGGGTTCCACTGTAATATGAATTCTGTTTTAGCTACACCTGTATGCTGTTAGTAAAGAAGGATATTTTACAGATTGAGGGGATCATTTCTGCCTCCATAATGATCTTTATGATCTGACACATTGGCTAACAGATTCCATGATCATGCTGTTATGTAGGAAGTCATAATAATGATGTGTAGGTTTTTGAATTGTGTCTGCTTTGCAGTTCAAATAGATGTCTGCCTTCCTGTTCAAAAAATTTTTTAAACAAAACAATCCCTGCAGCACATTTTCCAACCACATGTCAAACAGCAGTTCTGCTTAACTTGAAACATCAGTATTGAATAATTATATCAAATTGACCTTTTTGCGGTTTAGCACTTGACAGATGCTGCTACAATACCTCTTGTAGAGAACAAAATTAGAGATACAGTGGAGCCCTTCTTTTAAGATATACATGTATATACAGCAAACTCAATCAAAGAAAAGCAGAATGTCTTAGAATAGAGGTTATAAACAGGAATCTGAAAAAGTAGTGTCTTTTAAGACAAATGTTGTTGTGGTTTTTTTTAAAAGGGGGGGGGGGGTTAAAGTTAGCGTTTCACTGTATAATGCAATGGTAAACTGGGCATTCATTCCAAGTAGCTAAAGCTGTGTAACTGACACTTTTGCTCGTCAGGAGCACTAGAACACATTTTCACACTTGTCAGAATGCTAAAAATCTGGAAAGCCAATGCCCACAGGTATATCCCATACCCCCTCTCCCACCCACCCCCACCTTTTACTCACACTTGCACTCCATTACATAGATGAATAGATTACAAACACTCTTCTGTAACTCTTTATTTTCGCACTTTTTCTTGCATTTGGTTCATTTTTTCAACCCTTTTCGAAGTTTGAATTAAGTGTCTTCACTGATGGGTGATTTTCTGTTTATGCTCCAGGACTTCAAGGCACTGGTGCTTGATGACAGCAGGCTCCTACTGGCCCACACACAAAGAAGAGATTGAAGATGCCCTGGTCCTGGAAGAAGAAGAGGGAAAGATCAATAAAGCCAAACGATATCATACGCATCATTCAGACTAGAGTTATATTGAGGAAAGATATTGGCTATTCGGGTGAAGGTGTAAGAGTTGCCATGTGCAGTTGCTGTGTATGGGTCATAGGAATGACATTATAGATCCAACTGGCCAGTACACTGACTTTCTTCCTTGTTGCCTGTATTAGAGTACATTGTGGTGTTAAACAAAGTGCGTTTCTGTGTGGGTTGGTTTTCACATGCTCTGTTACATTCCATATTAGGCGGCCAGCTGAAACTACAGAATAGTGCATGTTTGTACATTAAAAAAACAACTAAAAGGAATTCTAACCAGAACCAATCGATACATAAATGTTATTAATAATGTATTTTTGACCAAAATATGACATTTTACACACACATTGACAGTCCTTGTTCACCTTGAGGAACACTGACTGTCTCCATCTGTGTAAAATGTCATAATTTGGTCAAAAATACAAAAAATGTATATTGTTTTTTTTCTTTTTTAATGTACTGTAATCTACCTTGTAAGCGCCGTTAGTACCTAGTAAACGCCCACCCCCAACATTTGGATGAGTGTTTGAACGATATGTTGTGTGTGTGTGTGTGTGTTTTATATTATGTGCACAGTTCTACACCTTGTAGAGACATTTTCATTCTAGAGAACGCTGACAGACAGCTATATTTATTTATTTCATACTCTCGGCACTGGAGTATCTCTGGATAGCCCCTCAAAAAGAAGACATGGGAGGGTCTTCTGAAGTTGAAGAGGTCTGCTTTCAGTGATTTACAGGGAGCATGTGAAACGACCAGTGTTTGATAACACCATTTCCCTCTGAAAGATTTTAGCTTTCTAAAAAAAACGTACTCCTTTCTTCGTCACATCAATGGCTTGGATCAGTATCAATGACTGACAGAATGACTATTCATTTCGTGTTTTTTTACGATGTGTGTACATTCACTCTCACTGAATGAATTTTTGTGTTTGGTTTTTAGTGTTTTTTCTTTCTGTTTAGACACTTGCATATCAAGCGAAAGATACATACAGGGTGACTATTTGTGCATGGAAACAGCTGACATGAGCAATAAAGTCTGGGGAAGAGTCCTGAAAGTATATTGATTAATGCGTTGAATTCACAGGTCTAGTAAAACTTGTGCAGAACAAATATACAGATGTTAAAAAGTGCTCGAATTCCAAGAATAGTTTCATGTGTAGCACCTTTGAACTGTGCAGAGAGGATGTGTGCGTGTGGATTTGAGATCTACATGGAATAAAATAGACACTGTTCTTGACAATTGAGTATGTTTTTGTGTGCGCATGTTGTTTGGTTTATTGATAATAATTGACTTTTGGTCAAGATGTAACCATGAATTTCTGTAGCAAAGATGCAATGATAAAAATAGACAGAATATAATCAGATAATAAGACACTGGGCTGCAAATTGCTTTTAATTGTCATTGTATTTATCTGTAAAATCATCATGATTTCCATGGCATGATTAATGCAGTGGAACCTCCCTTCTATGACCCCCCACCCCACCCCCCCAATTTAAAACTCCCTTCTTTTTAAGACCTTGTTTTCTCACATTTTCTGTTCATAACCTCTGTAAAATTACCCCCATTTTAAGACTTGTTACTTTTTTAGACTCGATTTTCTCAGATTGTTTAAAGGTCTTAAAAGGGGGGTGCCACTGTAGTAATAATGCATCTTCAGAAATTGAACACAGGTGCTGCAGTTTTTTATAACCATGAAGAAGAAAAATACTGTTTCAAAACTTTGACAGTGTCTTATCCTCAAACGCACACCTTTTTCAAGAATCCATAACTTTTAATCACTCAACAAAATTGCCTGCAGTTCAAGTGAACCAGAAATGGGGAACAATTGGCCACACTCAAGGAATCGGTTCCTGGCAACTTTTCTGTCGTCGAGCAGCCTGAGAGAGACATGACAGAGATAGTTACTCAAGATAAAAGATAAGCTTGACTTACATCAGAATTATGAACATTTAAACTCACCTTGATGATCTTTTTGTCCGAAATATTTTAAACCATTATTGCCACACATTGCAAGAATGTTTGATGTCCGGGTGCTTTTTCCCTGAAAATTAAAAAACATTGTTTTAGTAATTATAGCAACATATAAAACACTAAGTGTAAACCAAAGGCTGGCCAATTACATACAGTTCTACAGCAACATCAGTTCTGAACATGAAGCTTTCAACATGCACAGCGACACTTAAAAATGGCAGTTAAAAAAGAAAGGATGAATGAGATTCTGCCGCATTTAGTGTTTGCTTCAATGAACACCGTCCGAGGAAGAATGTGTTCTTCGTTAAAAAGTTACCATTTCACAAAGCTTTACAATAAGCTCCAATCATAGTTCTTCCTACAAAATCACAACATTAAAAACTTTAGGCACAGAAAAACTCATACCGCTGACAATATAAAATGTCACTTATAAATAACATTTTCTGTTGCACTACATCCAAAGACTGTGCTGACTGACCCTACTTTTTCCATCTCAAAACAAATTTTAGGGGGATTACCTACTCTGTCTGTCTGTCAGTCTCTGTCTCCTATACAACACACCGGTGACACTGTGACGGTTCCCCTACGCGTTGTGTTCGGTGCCCTGACCCTTTGTGTTCGGTTCCCACTCGGTTCCCACACGCCAAAATTCGCGGACAAAACATCCATTTATGGTAGTATTACGCAATGTTGCTCTCTGAGAATGGTCTTGTTAGATCTGTGAGTGTTTACACTACATGCCTAGGTGCTGTTGGATTGAAGGTTTTTGATATTTTAGCCGTTATTAGGTAGAATGCCTTCCACTTTACTGCAAAACTGCATAATTCGTAGCATCGGCAAGAAATATCCTACCAAAAAATGCCTGCTTGGAACTGTCCGTGGTCCAGCAAAAAGTTCAACATGTCTGTAGCAGA
This sequence comes from Littorina saxatilis, assembly GCF_037325665.1. NCBI lineage: Eukaryota > Metazoa > Mollusca > Gastropoda > Littorinimorpha > Littorinidae > Littorina > Littorina saxatilis. The sequence goes on from NW_027129270.1 coordinate 61,949, forward strand.
CAGCCCAAGTTTCAAGATTGTAGGGCCATCCAAACAGCCGTAATAATAAAAACAACAAAAGTAGTCAGTGAAATTGGCTGTGTTCGGTCCCCCCACACTTTTGTGACGTAGGCGTGACGGTTCCCATAATTCATTGTGTCGGTCCCCACTTTCTGTGTCGGACCCCACGTTCGACCTAATTTCTCTGTGACGGACCCCACAACCAGCCTATTTTGTGTCGGTCCCCACACCTTCTTGGATTTATGACTTGCCGGTTACTTGTATCATTGTATTCATTGAATCTAATTGTCTCGGAGTTATTTTTCAGCAAAAACCTTTTGTGATACCAAGTAAGTCAGATGACATCAGTATGTGTGTGTGTGTGTGTGTGTGAGAGAGAGAGAGAGAGAGAGAGAGAGAGAGAGAGAGAGAGAGAGAGAGAGAGAGAGAGAGAGAGAGAGAGAGAGAGAGAGGGAGAGAGAGAGAGTTGTGTTTCCGTACCCGCGACAGCGTTTTTTCCAGCGGCGCGACGAAAATCAAGCACATAGAAAATGACCAGGAGTGTTTTCACACGCGCGACGCGTTAGCGGCGCGACAGGCGGCAAGCGACGCGATTTTTTTGAAAGGGTCCTGGAGCGATTTTTTCGCGTTGTCGCGCGGCAACGCGGGAGTTTACAGATTTTACCGCATGTTTAAAACGCAAGTACGGAAACACGTCACGCGTTTGCGCGCGTTTTCTTTTGTCGCTGCCGCTGTCGCGGGTACGGAAACAGAACTTACCGCGAGTACGACACTACCGCGAGTACGACACTACCGCGAGTATAACACTACCGCGTGTCACACTACCGCGAGTATAACATTACCGCGTGTCATTTTATGACTTCCATGGCTGAAGGCAAAGGTTGAAATGTTTCCTTGAAATATAAAACAAAAAGGCCTGGTCTGTTCTCTGAACACTAATTCAATGTTTGTCATGCTAACCAAGAACTCAAAACGATCAGAACACACTATCAGAATACATATAGAATGGGTTGCTTCCAATCAAAGTTAGAACACAAACTCACAAGAAGTAAGTTTGCATGCGTTCTCTCTACGGTTATGGTACTCGCGGTTGTGGTACGCGCGGTAGTGTGACACGCGGCAGTGTTGTACTCGCGGTAGTGTCGTACTCGCGGTAGTGTGACACGCGGTAGTGTTACACGCGGTAGTGTCGTACTCGCGGTAGTGTGACACGCGGTAGTGACGCTCGCGGTAGTGTCGCATAACCGGAGTGATCTGGAAAGGTGTCAATCTCTCTCTCTCTCTCTCTCTCTCTCTCTCTCTCTCTCTCTCTCTCTCTCTCTCTCTCTCTCTCTCTCTCTCTCTCTCTCTCTCTCTCTCACACACACACACACACACACACACACACATACACACACACACACACACACACACACACACACACACATACTGATGTCATCTGACTTAGGGCCTACTTGGTATCACAAAAGGTGCTGCCTTGCCGGTTTTTGCTGAAAAATAACTCCGAGACAATTAGATTCAATGAATACAATGATACAAGTAACCGGCAAGTCATAAATCCAAGAAGGTGTGGGGACCGACACAAAATAGGCTGGTTGTGGGGTCCGTCACAGAGAAATTAGGTCGAAAGTGGGGTCCGACACAGAAAGTGGGGACCGACACAATGAATTATGGGAACCGTCACGCCTACGTCACAAAAGTGTGGGGGGACCGAACACAGCCAATTTCACTGACTACTTTTGTTGTTTGTATTATTACGGCTGTTTGGATGGCCCTACGATCTTGAAACTTGGGCTGTCTGCTACAGACATGTTGAACTTTTTGCTGGACCACGGACAGTTCCAAGCAGGCATTTTTTGGTAGGATATTTCTTGCCGATGCTACGAATTATGCAGTTTTGCAGTAAAGTGGAAGGCATTCTACCTAATAACGGCTAAAATATCAAAAACCTTCAATCCAACAGCACCTAGGCATGTAGTGTAAACACTCACAGATCTAACAAGACCATTCTCAGAGAGCAACATTGCGTAATACTACCATAAATGGATGTTTTGTCCGCGAATTTTGGCGTGTGGGAACCGAGTGGGAACCGAACACAAAGGGTCAGGGCACCGAACACAAAGCGTAGGGGAACCGTCACAGTGTCACCGGTGTGTACAATGCACCACAGGAGCTTGTACCCAACCGCCAGTTGATCATTATGAGTCCTGCATGTACACCCTTACTAGGCTACTACTATTCACTAGCGAATGCGTAGTATGTAGTTGTAAGGAGACTGTAGGGATGAAGGAGTAAATAATGATCGACCGGCACTTTGATACAAGCTCCTGTGCAGTGCACAGACACACACACACACACACACCGTGGCGTGTCCGTGTTCAAACCAAAACTGGACACAATCGACCCTGCACAATACACGTTCGTGCGCTCGCTTGATGGATGCTTCATTCGCACAACACACCAGCAGACACACAGACAAAACGGCAGCAACATTTGTCTAGGTCTGTCCAAAGTCTACACGACAACACTTGCTTTACTTACAAATCCGGGCAGCAGGAGAGAGCGTCGTGGGGAGTCAGTGCACACGACGGTAACACTCATGCAGTTGTATCCAACTGTCCGACTGCTTGTTGTTGATAACTTTGCATTTTGTGCGTCGAGCATGACTTTCTCGTGATTCTGTGTCGTTCCCAGTCAGTCTGCTGCTTTCTGAACCACCTTGAGTCGATTTCGTACAGAAACGTGTGGGCTTGTTCTCACTAAGCGGCCATCCCATCCGCCATTGTTTTGAGTCGTCATGAAAACGGCACGCTCGCGACGAAAACCAGTCTATGACGGCCAATGTTAATCTTCAAATGGTGGAGAGCAGACGTCAAAAAACTCATTTTGAATTAATTATTTAGCATACTTGTGGTGCTTTATTGAGCAAACCGCGCCAGGTGCGTCTTAATTAAGGTACACTAGATTCCCCAAAATCTTCAAATCGGCCGAATTCGAAAAAAAAAAACTCTCCAAAATGGCGGCGTGGACACTAAATCTTTAACATTCCAGGTTTGCTATCCGAATAGGATTCCTATCTGACACCTGACCCACTGTGTCACTCGCAATCGCACTGCTTTCACTGTCACAGTTTACCGATACGCTGTCGTCAACATTGTACATTTTGCAAACACAGTCCGTTTTTCCACGTGCGCTCACCGCGTTGTCAAAAACTACAGGTATCACCGGTGTCTTTCCTTTTTTAGTCCAACCTCAAAATTCCCTTCTCGAATACAATAGTGTCACGAAATAACTAATTTGGGTCTCTCCCCAACATAAGTCAAAGGTGAACTTCTTCCCTTCGATATACAGGTGGTCAAAAGTGAGAGTAGCTTTCTTCTGCTCATCTCTGGCTTGCTTCAGACGAGGCACAAGATTACGCCTGATCTCTCTGACCCGACGAGAAAAGTCCTCTCCAATGGAAATCTGACTCCCATGCAGTTTCCGCTTTGCTCTCAAAATCTGCAACTTGTCCTTGTAGGAAGCACAGCGGGCAATCAAAGGGGAGTCGGCCTTACTGTTAAGACGATGGACCCTGTCAAACACGACGTCATCTGCCATCTCCAGCTTGTCAGTGATTAGGTCCCGCAGAATACCTTCACAGTCTTCGCTTGTTTCACCCTCATTCCTCTCCAGGCCGTAGATGATCAAGTTGTTGCGCTTAGATCGATTCTCTAGGTCGTCAGCTTTCCTCTCCATCTCAGACAGTCGTTCCTCCGTTTTGGAATTAACGGCGCGCAGTTCGTCGTTATCCTGGCGTAGCTCACGAACCTCCTCCCTCAGACCCCCTACCTCTCCCTGGAGGGCAGCATAATCATTGCGGAGGTCTTGGATCTCGCTCTTCATTTCGTCGAATTTGCTATTCAAGTTCTGCAGCACAGTCATCACATCAACGAGCGTGGGATCTTGTGGCTTGGACTTGGATGCTGTTGATGATGCTGCAGCACTTAGGCAACCTTTGTCAGCGCTGGTACTCAGTCGTGTCTGTCTGAGGTCGTCTTTCTTGGGAGGTCCTGGGTTGGCCTCGACATCCCCACACTGGAGTAACAAGTCCCCCCAAAACATCAGACACAGGACCAAACCAAAGAAGACACCGTCTGCCTTCGTTCGAAGCCGTATCACCTTCATTTTGATTTTACTGCGTGCTCTTTGGCCCATGAAATATTTAAATCGCCAATAGAAAAGTCCACATACCGTTCTGGGACATTCACTCGACGCCGGCATGATCAGCAGTTCTTTACGAGTAAATACAGAGAACCCGTTTTCACACAAGACGGATAATTCCGACGTTAAATTCTTTGCTCATCAGAGCGTGTGGCTGGCCGTCCGTGCAGTCTCTCTGCCTCTCTGTCTCTTCTGTAAAGAAGAAGACAGTTTGGATACTTTCTTCTGGAGAGAGGGAGAGAGAGAGAGACAGAGACAGAGACAGAGACAGGGAGACAGAGAGACAGACAGAGAGAGAGAGAGAGAGAGACAGACAGACAGAGAGAGAGAGAGAGAGAGAGAGAGAGAGAGAGAGAGAGAGAGAGAGAGACAGAGACTCTGAGTGGTGGTCTGAGTAATTGTTATTGAAAACAGGTTCAATTAAAAAAAGGGATTGTGGACAGAGAGAGCCTTTAAACTGGACACATATAATAGGAGACCAAAAAACACACAACCAGGATCAATTAAAAATTATTCATACGTACTATGCTTGTTCCAATCAGCATTAAATTGTTGAATATTGCTTCTAATGAAGGCGTTATATATTTCTATTCTAAATAGTTGTACAATTTTCTTAAAAAATATCAATGTGTGGCAGCATGATTTTCAGTCTTGCGGTAAACAAATAATATTTTGCCAGCAACAAGAACAAATCAAAAACCCTGTCTGTATGTACAGCCTCTCTACAACCAAACATAATACATTCCTTTGATAAAATTAACTGTGTACAGTGTGAACATTTTTCCTGCAGCCACCTTAAAAAATCCCTCCAAAACAACTGTACTGTAGGGCAGTCCCAGAAGAAAGTATCCAAACTGTCTTCTTCTTTACAGAAGAAACACAGTGAGGAGTCTACATTTTTTTTTTTTTTTAAACAACAGACATGGGATAATTCTGTATAAAATTCTTACTGTAACCACCGCAATCTAGTATCAATAGTTGTTTTTATAACTTGTGAAAAGACAGTTGTCTTATCCAGATTAGTATTAATTGTGTGTGACCATTTCTCAATTGATTTTAATGTACCATCATTATAAACCAACTTATATAAATAAATTTAACATTTGATTTTTTAAACGACCCTATCTACAGAACAGCAGATTTATCATAATTTATCGTAAGACCAGATAACAATGAAAAATGCTGGAAAACTTGTATGCAGGCACAGAAAGATTCTTTGGTACCATCTAGAAAAAAAAATCGTTATCGTTAGATTACTGAACAGACTTGGCTGCCATTCGGCAAAGGTGTTTTTCAAACTGTTTGACGCACGGATCGCCCCTATGCTCTTGTATGGTTCACAGCTATAGGGATATGGAAAGTATGACTCTGTGGAAAGGGTCCACCTGTTTGCGTGTAAAAAGTTTATGAACGTGACAATTCGAACTCCAAACAACATTGTGTATGGTGAATTGGGAAGACATCCGCTGTATATTAACTCTGCAGTCAGATGTGTGAAATACTGGTTTACACTGCTGAAGCAACCTGATTCAAGATATTCCAAGATTGCACATAAAGCATTATGTAATTTGGCATCGAAGGGCCACACAAATTGGGTCTCACATGTGCAGAGTCTTTTATGTTGTAATGGTTTTGCTGCTGTGTGGATGTACGGAATGGTTGGGAATGAGAAGTGTTTCTTACAAGAGTTTAAAAGACGTTTACAAGATTGTTTTTGTCAAGAATGGTTCTCCTTTTTAGAATGCAGTGAACGTTTCGACATTTATAATTGTTACAAAGCATGCTTGGAAAAAGAGAAATACATTGAAATAATCGAAGATATTAAGTACAGAGTTGCTCTTACTCGTTTCCGCGCAGGAGTATCCGAAATCAACGCTCACAAGTTTCGGTACGCACCAAACCAAACGACAAGAAACTGTCCTCTCTGTACAGCTGATAAAGAAGATGAACACCATGTTGTATTTTTATGTCCTTTTTATCAAGACCTTCGAGCAAAGTATTTGAAAATCTCGAACTCTAAGACGCTGCAACAACAACTTGTGTATTTCTGTGGCAGTAATGAGGATAATGTGATGAACAGCTTCAGCAGATTTGTGTTCTTCATGTTACAGAAGAGACGAACCCTTATGTTGTCATCAGGGTCTTAATGTATTTGTTGAGTTTTATGCGTGACTATAATTTATAACTGTGCAGATACTATTGCTATTGTAAGGGGCTATGGCCTTAGACAATTAAAGATTTGTTCTTGTTCTTGTTTTTGTTCTCTCTCTCTCTCTCTCTCTCTCTCTCTCTCTCTCTCTCTCTCTCTCTCTCTCTCTCTCTCTCTCTCTCTCTCTCTCTCTCTCTCTCTCTCTCTCTCTCTCTCTGTTCTTATGTGTTGAATGTTTGGTGTAGCAGCTTTTTGCCTATTGTTTTTTTAGTACTGCTTCTCATTTTTGAGTTTCTCTTTACACGTTATCGGGCGTTCTTTTCCTGTTTCAGGTCTAGTCCATGTGGAGTGTCCTCGAGGAATAGAAGGAGTATCAACTCAAATAATATTCATTTTCAATACGACAATGTTGAAGTATATCTCCGGTCAAGCCTTTATGCACATCAGAAAGGCTGGCACTTCGGACGGTAATTGTTATGGAGAAATACAATTTTAAAAAAGTCATGTAGCTTTTATTTTGATACAGTTAAACTTGTGCATGACTATTAACGAATCCCGATGAAACTTTGAAGATTTAATGGAAATGCATGTGCTTCAACAAAAAGAATACTTTATTTTCATTCACACGAAATGTACATGAATAACGGATGAGTAGACTTGTGGACAGTGAGGGATCTTTCGCGTTGTTGATTTCCATTCATTTCGAGGCATTTTACTCCATATTTGTGTCCATAATCAAGCAATCAGTAGCATTCTTAGAGACATTACACATGTTCCAAATAAGCTATATTCACTTGAATTGTTCAACTATCTTTTCTGTCAGTTATAGTATTATATTTCTCTTGATCTCCAGAAATGTTTAATAATGATCTAATTTTGTCTATAGATATTCTGCATTGTTCTCTAAAAGACACATCATCACAGTGGGAATGCAAAGTGGTCAATGACAACTTCCAGTCAAAGGGACTAGTTAAAAGCAAACTTACTCTGGTCATCCTAAATGTTACGAACGATCTGCAAGGGCCATATGAGTTGCGTGTGATCTTCAACAATACCGATACTCCTCCTGTCACGTGCAATTTTACGGTTAAAAGTTTTTCAAACGAAGGTAAGTAAAGTGTATGCACGATATAACCCTGGTCCTAAATAAACAAGACGTTATACACATAAATCAACCTGAAAGGCACTAGCAGAGTGGACGTGCAGCCAAATTGAAACATAAATGAAGGTAGATTTGAACATTCTGAAACTGTTGCTTTAAACTACTTGATATTCAGATCAAAGGAACACTATTTTGACATGTTTTGGTTTTATTTACAGAATACAAAAAGTTGACAAATGACAACAGCACATGGCCACTGAAGTTGTTGACACTGGTCTGTCATTTGATTAAAAAAAAGTGGGGGCGTGTCAGTGCCGCCTCAATTTTCACAAAAAACCGCATATGACGTCATCAACGATATTTATCGAAAAAAAGAAGAACAAAAACGTCTGAGGATATTATACTCAGGAACTCATGTGAAATTTCATGAAGATGGGTCCAGTAGTTTTCTCTGAATCGATGTATACATACACATACACATACACACATACATACATACATACATACATACATACATACATACATACATACATACATACATACATACATACATACATACAAACAAACAAACAAACATACATACATACATACATACATACATACATACATACATACATACATACATACATACATACATACATACATACATTCATACGTATAGGTTACAACACTCGTGGTTTTTTATATGGCTTGTATTTCAGTCAAGACCCAGCGGATGAATATCATCGGGAGACACGAGCCTCTGGCGAGTGGCTCTCGATTGATATTCCCGCTGGGTCTTGACTGAAATACAAGCCATATAAAAAACCACGAGTGTTGTAATCTGTTTATCCCATTCTACCATCAAACACAAAGTGTAGACTACTAGCGGCACTGTTGCGATCTGTGCAGGGTAAAACAGTGTTGCCAGCGAGACTTAGCCCTTTTGCAACCTTAAACTAAGTGATCGTCGCTGAAAAAATAAAACGAATGAGTGCATCAATAAGTACGCGGTAACACTACTCTCAGACCATTTAAATGCTTTAAGTAAAGGTTCATAAGTTGCAAGAAAGTAATGAAGTCGTATAGAAATTAATTTAGTTGAAGCGCACAATTCTTTTGTTTTGCGTTTCAGGTCGGCAGAACGGGCGAAACGGGTTTGGGACCCATTTGGCTTACTCGATTCAGAATCGATTCCACGTTGTTTTTCTCGAACGTGTGTAATTAGGCTTATTGACAGAGAAGCAAATTTTAGGGAACAAATATGTAGGTTTAGATTTAACCATTTGCTCCCTATTTGAAATGTATCTACGTGATAAACTGTTTTGCGAGTGTGTTTGCATGTATGAACTTAAACTGGTATGGGTGTGAGGAAAACGCGACCGACACGTCTGTCACCGCCGATTGATTGCATTTTGAAGGAATATGACTGGATTACGGAAAAATACACACATGTTAAGTTCTTGGATACCTTCATCGCCAATGTGGACTTACTGCAGAGCCAGGCAAAAGAGTAGACTTGCTCGCAAAACACGTGAAACAGATCGATGTTTGATAGCGAAGCCCAACCGTGCCAGGTAAAGGACGCTTCTCGGTCTCGCTGCGCATGTCACCAGTGACAGTGTTGTTGCTTTGAGTTGCTTCTATTATCTGTGCTCCCTAGCTTCTGTCAGTTCCCACACCGACACTGCCAGAGAAACTGAAGACGCACACCAAAACACACTACCGACAGATTCTCAAAAGTCGTCTGCTAACGATGCAAGGGACAGTACTCGTGTTTTTGTTTTGGTTCGCTAGCATCTGGTTATCTTGTAAGTTGAATGTTCGTTTTTTTCGACCTGCATTGCTTTCATAATGAAAGAAACGTTTGCTTATTGCATCTCATACATCAGATCAGTTCTGAGATTCATTTTTGCGTGCAACTGATATGGTTTTCTGAGCCGTGCAATACGATTTTGGAACTTCATACAAATGTGTCACATTGTTCGGCGCGAGGTCAAAGGTCGGGAGGAAAGTAGTTCTTTGCCCAAATCGGAATCTGCACTATCATATATTTTTTGGAGTCCATGATGTATTTATTGAGCTATAAAAATACAACATATATACCCATCTATATATATACTGTTCAAAAAAAGAAACGCATAGTTGCTACTTGCCAAATTTGTTTTATTTTTCGAAAAAATTAACAGAAAATCCAATATTTAGATTATTTGTTTGAAATTTGGTATGGACACAGTTGAATGCACACACAGTTCATTTGCATCTTCAAATCAATCAGTCAATCAATACGATTGGGTGCCGAGGCTGTCAAGTCAGTAGGGGGTGTGACTGCCTTGAGCAGCAACAACTGCCCGGCACCTTCTGGGCATGGACTGGATCAGATGCCGGATATCTTGCTGTGGGATGGTGTCCCACTCCTCCTGAAGTGCCTGCAATAGATCGCGGTGATTTGCCGGCGCTTCTTCTCGCCTGCGCACACGTCTGTCCAATTCATCCCAGAGGTGTTCTATCGGGTTCATGTCTGGCGACATGGATGGCCAGGGAAGCACCTGGACATGGTGGTCGGTGAGGAACTGGGTGGTGAGTCGTGCTGTGTGCGGGCGAGCGTTGTCCTGCTGGAATATGGCATCCTGGTCAGCCAGAAGAGGAAGGGCGTGTGGGCGCAGAATTTCCTCCACGTATCGCTGGGCACTTATGCGCCCTTGGACGTGCACCAGGGTGCTCCTTCCAGCGGTATTGATCGCCCCCCACACCATGACGCCTCCACCACCATGAACGGGTGCATCATCCACACAGTTGGGCGCGTAACGTTCGTTTACTCTCCGGTAGACCCTCCTCCGACCATCATGTCGCTGGAGCAGGAAGTAGGACTCGTCGCTGAACCACACGTGTCTCCAGTGATTCCGGACGGTCCAGCAAAGGTGCTGGTTGCCCCACTGCACTCGGTTCTGGCGATGGCGGCGGGTGAGGACAGCTCCTCTGTGAGGTCTGCGAGCTCTCAAACCAGCTTCATGCAGGCGGTTCCGCACGGTCTGGTCCGATAATCGGTGTGGCCCGGGGAGAGCCTGGGCAGAAGATGAGGCCGACAGGAAACGATTCCGGAGGTGGCGGAGCCGTATGAAGCGGTCGTGAGCAGCAGTTGTCGCCCTTGGTCTTCCCGCTCGTGGCAAGTCAGCAACGGAGCCAGTGGCTTGAAACCTGACCCACAGTCTACTGATGGTGCTCTGGGACACGTGGAAGTGCCTGGCGATTGCACTTTGACTTTGGCCTGCTTGTAAACGACCCAATGCAATTTGGCGGTCTTCTCTGCTCAATCGGGCCATCTTTCGTCGCTGAATTGTCGTCTGATTTCTTTGTGGCGAACAATCCGCTTTTATGGGTTTTGGAAGACATGGTGAGAGCTCAATATTCCCCGAGTTTCACGAGATTACACTGAAGCATGACGAGTGGTCATGCCAAATGAGCAATTTTGACATTGTAGCCACTGATAACGCATGCGTCACGTGCAGAGCTCACTTGTGGCAATGGACGAAAGGTCGACGACCAGATAAACATTTTCTGCAGTTTGGTGGATATCCTTGTAGCCATATAACTAAATTAACCAAATATTACAAGCTATGCGTTTCTTTTTTTGAACAGTATATATACGACTTGTGTCTGTGTGTGTGTGTTCGCGATGCACGGCCAAAGTTCTCGATGGATCTGCTTCAAATTTGGTGGGCATATTTAGGTAGACCCCGGACACAATCTGGTCGATGAGATATTTCAATACGTGCTCTCAGCGCGCAGCGCAAACCGATTTTGGTTTTTTTTTCGGGATCAACTACCATAACTCTTCCTTATCTTCTCCATGTTTTCAGCGTTTACCTCCCTTCCTTCGTATGGCTTCGAGAAGCAGCTTCGGATATTCCCGTTCCGACATTACTATTTTTAGAAGGTCACCGTAGTGTCCAGAACGCTTTCCATGCAGCCGAAAGTTGTCCTCACTGTAAAAGTGCAAACTAAGGTCGAATAAATTTTTAGCCACGCGAAAAATACACTGTCATCTATCTCTATATATTTATACATATATATTTATGTATAGGTTACAACACGAGTGGTTTTTTATATGGCTTGTATTTCAGTCAAGACCCAGCGGATGAATATCATAGGGATTCACGAGCCTCTGGCGAGTGAATCCCGATGATATTCCCGCTGGGTCTTGACTGAAATACAAGCCATATAAAAAAAACACGAGTGTTGTAAGCTGTATATCCCATGCGTACACCAAAAACAACGTGGTCCACAATAAAGCACTGTAGTTGTCTGTGGTGTGTACAATAGGTGAGCCAGCGAGGTGTGTTCCTCTTCACTACCCCATGCTAAAGCCACGTCGCCGAAGAAATGAAGTGCAAACAAGTGCATCCGTAAATGTGTGTTAAATCTACATTCAAACCACTGTTCGATTTGCTTTTGAATGCATTTTAGTTTCAAGATAGTAAAGAAAGCACACACAATGAAAGTTTTCATTGAATCAAAGACAGTTTCGATTTAGGTTCTGAGTCCGTCCAAGGTCACAGTTCCGGGCTACGGTTGCCAACACCGGTTTGGTTAACTCGGATCCCAATTCTAGTTTAATTTTTGTGTTGGAGTGTAGAATTACGAAAATAAACTAACATTTTACTGAATAACTTCCTTTAGATTTAAGCAGTCATTTCATGTTCGTGAAATATATCTCTTAGTTAATTTGTTCGATCGTGCTTGCGTTAATCAACCCATACCGGTAGCGTCAATTCTGTCTAAAACGGTGTAATGGCTGCTCCTTGAAACTGCGTGTTGAATACCGTTTGGACTGATTTTACTCCATCAGGATGAAATACACGTTTGCTGAGCTCTTGGATACTTTCATATAATCATGAACTTACGTCAGTGTAAAGCAAAAAAGTTGGACATGCTCGAAAAATGGATGAAACAGCCTGTGCTGGATGACGAAGCGAACCGGCCAGTCAAAAAAGTACACTCGTAACACGCAGTGCATCTTTGCTTGTTGGAACACACGGAGGAAGGGAGGTTACTCTAGCTTCACCTCAAATGAACAGCGAGGTTCGTTTGCTGTCACTGTCAGTTGATTCTTCGCTTTTGTTCTTTTTTTACTCGACCTGCACCCAAAGTGTAAAGATAAACGCTTTGTTTACTGTATCGCATACCACAGATACGTATCATGGTTTTGTCCTCTGTGAATGTTGTGTTTTCTTTTGTTTAGCCATGTGAGCAATGCTCTTCATCAATCCACTGAAACATGTTCGGTGCAGTGTCAAGTGTAGGCAGAAGTATAGTTCCTCGGCCAAACCGGAATCGGTACTATGATATATTTTTTTGAGCCCATTATGTATTTATTGAAGCCGAAAAATACAACATATATACCCATAGTAGCATTACAGAGACAAAGAAGCAGCTCATGGGATATATATATATATATCTATAATAAGCTATCTGTGAAGGGATACTTATTTCTCTCTCTTTCTCTGCTAAGAGATTTTAACAAATCTCGGAAGAAAGTCTCTGCTGACTTTCAATTGTTTCTTTCACAATTTCTGATGTTTTATAATGTGGTCACCGTGAAAGTTGCATCGCCTTTAAAGCGATCCAATTGAATAAAGCAGAAAACTTCTTCTTTACCAAGTCCTGTGTTGAACAGCAGTGAAAAGTTGACCGCTTTTCCTGTTTAACCTTTTCAAAATTAGATCTAACTTGTTCGCGTATCCATTTCTGGATCTGCAGGCTGGTACAGAGTTACCTCCCTTTAGGCTTTTTCAAATTTCCCTTGTTTTAACCTAATTTCTTGGTTAAAACTTGTCTAAATTTCTAAATTCTTTCTTAATAAATATCAATTCTACACTTTGGCCTTAAATCAAAGTGTTTCCCTTCACAGATATCCTCTTGGGGTTGTCAGATGAGGGTAGTCTCCCATGCCAACAGAAGCTACCATTCAGAGAATGGTTTGCTTCTTAGTTGGATACCATGGGTTGACAACTCTCGCCATCAGTACCACCTGACCACTGATGAGACACAATAGTGTCGAAACACGTGTCTGGTCTAGGTACAAATACAATGGTCCTCCTCAGGACTAGATTACCTTGCGATACGTCCCCCACAAAGGGACTTTGCTCTGTAAATCTCGGTCCCCCTTGAGGAGGGTCTGATGCTCCCAATAAGCTATCTGTGAAGGGATACTTATTTCTCTCTCTTTCTCTGCTAAGAGATTTTAACAAATCTCGGAAGAAAGTCTCTGCTGACTTTCAATTGTTTCTTTCACAATTTCTGATGTTTTATATATATAGATATATATATATATAAAATCAGAAATTGTGAAAGAAACAATATATATATATATATATATCCCATGACCTCCCTTCTTTGTCTCTGTTACTTCAGTATGGGTATATATGTTGTATTTTTATAGCTCAATAAATACATCATGGACTCCAAAAAATATATGATAGTGCAGATTCCGATTTGGGCAAAGAACTACTTTCCTCCCGACCTTTGACCTTGCGCCAAACAAATAGATTGTAATACACTCTTAATTGTTTTGCTGCTAAAGAGTTCTATCCGCAGTTTTATTAACCCGTGCATAACACTAGTTTGAACAGTCGAACACTATCACAATGCCCATGGCTAAAAACCAAAACATAAAAACGAGTACCCTCCCTTGCATCGAAGCAGACGACTGTTCGTGAGAGTCTGTCACAGTGTCGGTGTGGGAACTGACAGAAGCTAGGGAGCACAGATAATAGAAGCCCTGTCACATAGACTAATCACACAATCAATACACATTTGGCTCATGTTTTAAATGACAGTTTCGAGTTTGTTAGTCAAACTCAAAGCAACAACACTGGTCTGGTGTCATGCGTAGCGGACCGAGAAGGAGCGTCCGTACTGCATGGTTTGGGGTTTCGCTTCGTATCAAACATCGGCTGTTTCACGTGTTTTACGAGCAAGTATACTCTTTTGCCTGGCTCTGCAGTAAGTCCACATTGGCGATGAAGGTATCCAATAACTTAACATGTGTGCATTTTTCCGTAATCCAGTCATATTCCTTCAAAATGCAATCAATCGGCGGTGACAGACTTGGTGTCATGCAATTCGCGACTTCACCAAATTGGTCCCGTTTCCTCACACCCATACCAGTTTAGGTTTATCCATGCAAGCACACTCGCAAAACAGTTTATCACGTAGATACATTTCAAATAGGGAGCAAATGGTTAAATCTAAACCTACATATTTGTTCTCTAAAATTTGCTTCTCTGTCAATAAGCCTGATTGTATACTATTCAAAAAAAGAAACGCATAGCTTGTAATATTTGGTTAATTTAGTTATATGGCTACAAGGATATCCACCAAACTGCAGAAAATGTTTATCTGGTCGTCGACCTTTCGTCCATTGCCACAAGTGAGCTCTGCACGTGACGCATGCGTTATCAGTGGCTACAATGTCAAAATTGCTCATTTGGCATGACCACTCGTCATGCTTCAGTGTAATCTCGTGAAACTCGGGGAATATTGAGCTCTCACCATGTCTTCCAAAACCCATAAAAGCGGATTGTTCGCCACAAAGAAATCAGACGACAATTCAGCGACGAAAGATGGCCCGATTGAGCAGAGAAGACCGCCAAATTGCATTGGGTCGTTTACAAGCAGGCCAAAGTCAAAGTGCAATCGCCAGGCACTTCCACGTGTCCCAGAGCACCATCAGTAGACTGTGGGTCAGGTTTCAAGCCACTGGCTCCGTTGCTGACTTGCCACGAGCGGGAAGACCAAGGGCGACAACTGCTGCTCACGACCGCTTCATACGGCTCCGCCACCTCCGGAATCGTTTCCTGTCGGCCTCATCTTCTGTCCAGGCTCTTCCCGGGCCACACCGATTATCGGACCAGACCGTGCGGAACCGCCTGCATGAAGCTGGTTTGCGAGCTCGCAGACCTCACAGAGGAGCTGTCCTCACCCGCCGCCATCGCCAGAACCGAGTGCAGTGGGGCAACCAGCACCTTTGCTGGACCGTCCGGAATCACTGGAGACACGTGTGGTTCAGCGACGAGTCCTACTTCCTGCTCCAGCGACATGATGGTCGGAGGAGGGTCTACCGGAGAGTAAACGAACGTTACGCGCCCAACTGTGTGGATGAGGCACCCGTTCATGGTGGTGGAGGCGTCATGGTGTGGGGGGCGATCAATACCGCTGGAAGGGTGCACGTCCAAGGGCGCATAACTGCCCAGCGATACGTGGAGGAAATTCTGCGCCCACACGCCCTTCCTCTTCTGGCTGACCAGGATGCCATATTCCAGCAGGACAACGCTCGCCCGCACACAGCACGACTCACCACCCAGTTCCTCACCGACCACCATGTCCAGGTGCTTCCCTGGCCATCCATGTCGCCAGACATGAACCCGATAGAACACCTCTGGGATGAATTGGACAGACGTGTGCGCAGGCGAGAAGAAGCGCCGGCAAATCACTGCGATCTATTGCAGGCACTTCAGGAGGAGTGGGACACCATCCCACAGCAAGATATCCGGCATCTGATCCAGTCCATGCCCAGAAGGTGCCGGGCAGTTGTTGCTGCTCAAGGCAGTCACACCCCCTACTGACTTGACAGCCTCAGCACCCAATCGTATTGATTGACTGATTGATTTGAAGATGCAAATGAACTGTGTGTGCATTCAACTGTGTCCATACCAAATTTCAAACAAATAATCTAAATATTGGATTTTCTGTTAATTTTTTCGAAAAATAAAACAAATTTGGCAAGTAGCAACTATGCGTTTCTTTTTTTGAACAGTATATAATACTACGTTCGAGAAAAACAACGTGGAATTGATTCTGAATCGAATAAGCCAAATGGGTGCCAACCCGGTTTCGCCCGTTCTGCCGACCTGAAACGCAAAACAAAAGAATTGTGCGCTTCAACTAAATTGATTTCTATACGAATTCATTACATTCTTGCAACTTATGAACCTTTACTTAAAGCTTTTAAATGGTCTGAAAGTAGTGTTACCGCGTACTTATCGATGCACTCATTCGTTTTATTTTTTTTTCAGCGACGGTCACTTAGTTTAAGGTTGCAAAAGGGCCAAGTCTCGCTGGCACCAGTGTTTCACTCTCCACAGATCGCAACAGTGCCGCTAGTAGTCTACACTTTGTGTTTGATGGTAGAATGGGATATACAGATTACAACACTCGTGGTTTTTTTATATGGCTTGTATTTCAGTCAAGACCCAGCGGGAATATCAATCGAGAGCCACTCGCCAGAGGCTCGTGTCTCCCGATGATATTCATCCGCTGGGTCTTGACTGAAATACAAGCCATATAAAAAACCACTCGTGTTGTAACCTATACATATACGGCTTCTGTGTGTGTGTGTGTGTTTGTGTGTGTGTGTGTATGTGTGTGTGTGTGTGTTTGTGTGTGTGTGTGGAAAACACCTGTGGATTCTAGAGTTCTGTTTGTGATGTGGTCTGGCTGTTTTCCTGTGTCGGAATGTTATCAAACCGAGCTCAGAAGTTAAGTTCCTCGGCGTTATCATCGATACCCGACTTAACTGGACCAGTCATATCGAACATCTGATCAATAAGGCCAACAAGGATCTTTATATCATACGCTACCTGGCGTCCCAATCCTGGGCCAGAGGACGTAAGTGTGTCACAGAGGTAGTGCGGGCATTAATTCGCTCCCGCCTCCTTTACGGGTGCGAAGCTTATTTCGCGACGCGCCCGGCGCTCATGAAAAAAACTGGCTATTATAGAGTGCAGGGCGCTCAAAATAGCTCTGGGACTCTCCCAACAAGCGAGTAAGAGTCGAGTCTACAGCGAGTGTGGGTGGCTGCCCCTTGTGGATGAGATAAAACTCCGTTCAGCTCAGTATGCTGTCAGAGCCCACGCGGTAGAGAACTCTGCCTGCGAGGTCCTGACTGACTTTTTTCCTCAGCACCAAAATTATGAGGCCAACACCAAACATAGCACTCAACTCTTGGCCAAAACGCTACCCTTATCCGACACAGTAAACCGCATTCTAGCCGATAGCGGGGTGAAGGTCAGTGAGCTGGCCAGGGTCCCCCCGCCCTCCTACCCGCCTTGGCTTGAGGAAACCCCTACTATCATATACGACAGTGAAGATAATACTACCAAAAAAGATAACCCCGTCTACCTAGCTACTGTTACAAAAGAAACCCTAAACTACAAATTCTCGGAGCATTTAAAAGTCTTTACTGACGGATCCAAATTTGCAGACGGCAGCGTTGGCTGCGCCTTTGTGATCCCAGATCTCAAAATCTCAAGGAAATATACTCTTAATAAAGACATCTCCATATTCTCAGCCGAGCTATTTGCCTTGCTCATGGCATGCACTTTTATAAATGACCTCCCAGTCACACCGCGTGCGGTAGTTTTCTGCTCTGACTCGCGCTCTTCACTACAAGCTCTGCATCGAAACACATCAAATCGGGCAGAGCTACAAAGAGAAATCCTCTTTATATGTCACCAGTTAATCTCATCCGGCACATCCGTATCATTTCTCTGGGTCCCCTCTCACGTAGGGGTCCGGGGAAATGAACTGGCGGATGTCACTGCCAAAGAAGCGGCAGAATCTAGCCCAGCTAACACTAACATCGGCTACTCAGTAACCGAGTTCTACAGTAAAATCCGTAAACTCATTCGAAGTCAGTACGTAACATCTCTGTCCTATCAACCCATTGATATGAACGATCTACACCCCGATCTCCCAACAAACCTCCTCACTATCTTCAGACGCCTCCGTGCCGGCGGCTGCCGCTTCCATATCTTTAACAAGTCCTGCCATTGTGGAGAACCCTATTCATTTCAACACATTTTCGCTCCATGCGCTACAAATAGAATTACCTTTAAAACCTTATATGACCATATGCAGCTCCATGGTCTGAGTCCCCAGGATTATCTGCGCAGTAGCAGTTCTCTAGGCTGGTCACACAGCTTGCTGCTGTGCCGACTGGTCAGGGACTCGGACATGGGGCTGTGGGTATAACTAAGCCCAGATTATCACATCAGCGTGTTTCAGTTTGAGGTCGAGTGGCTCCCGCCATCCCTCCTGATTCCAGCGACTACCTTCTAGACAACATATCCTCACCCAAGGCCCACTAGTCGCCAAACTGTACATATTGTTTTTATTACCACGGCCTTCGTGGCTTACATCTTAATCCTTTTATTTGTAAAAAGTTTTGAGATTTATTGTTCGTGTTCCTCTTACTTGCTCATCTATTTGGTTTTATTGGTGATCCTGAAAGGTTCCACTTTTTAACTCGATTTGAAATAAAATAAAAAAATAATATTACAAGCCCGTTATTCAAGATATAGAATACAGACTTATAATTCTTACCAAGAAACATCTTAACTACTTTTCATTTTAACAAATTCCACAGAGCATTATCAACTCAACCCCACCCCTGCCCCCCTCTCCTTATTTTTTATTTCTCTATTTTCTTTTCTTTTTTTGAAAGCGGACAAACACTCAAGTCTTTAATGGCTCAAAACCGTAGGACTTTTAATGTTAATTTAAACGTGTCGGTATGTTCTGACCTTCCTCTGAGAAGCCATAACAGACTATAAAGGGCTTAGAGATAAGCTCTAAATGTCTCATTCCTGTGTGAGTGGACTTCGCCTCCAAAGGTGATTATGGTGTTTCGGCACTCGATTACATTCGGCGTCGTCAACATGAATGGGACTCGACATGTTATGATTATGAATGGCATTATGGTCACTGAATCATTTTCGTGCTGTTCCCATTCCACGAATCTGGGAGGGACCTAAGCTTGGCGGATCCATGGTTCGGTTCATTCAAACGGGGGGCGGGTGTGACAGGGAGACTACCGCCGCCCTTCACAGCAGACTCTGCAGAGTTGTGCGCCTTAGAAGTTGTGAGATATTTATAGCTCGCAAAGCAACACCTGTGGATTGTAGAGTTCTGTTTGTGATATCGTAACTATTCTGCGTCAAATTTGGTGGGCATATTCAGGTGGACCCCGGGCACAAACTGGTGGATAAAAACCGGCGAAGCCGGGTATTCCTCTAGTACATACATGCATGCATACATACAAACATATATGCATGCATGCATACATACATACATACATACATGCATACATGCATACATACATACATGCATGTATGCATACATACATACATACATGCATACATACATACATACAAACATACATACATACATACATACATACATACATACATACATACATACATACATACTTACGTACGTACGTACGTACGTACGTATGTACGTACGTACATACATGCATGCATGCATGCATGCATACATACACACATACATACATACATACATACATACATACATACATACATACATACATACATACATACATGCACACACACACACATACACCTCGACTCTCGTCTAGATTCCCCGCCTATGTTAAAACATTTAGTCAAAACTTGACTAAAAGTAACATCAGGAACAGACTCATGACGAATTGTTGACATTTAACAGATGAAACGAAGCAAGAAGACCACACTGTTATCTACATCTCGTCTGCTGTTGGTGTCCTATTCCTGATACTGTTGACAGTCTTCGCCATTTGGATCGTCTTGAGAAAAAAGAGGACAAGGTTAGCCAACGCTAAGCAATTTAACGTCATGCGTAACATACACTTGCATCTTAACATAATCGAATACTAGTCTTTTAGCTGATACTGTCAAAACCTGTATATTGGGTTACAGTACAAGAGTATAATATCTTCGATTTGGGAATATAGACATACGCATTTGCATATCTGTGTGTCTGTTTTTGTGTTGTTTATTCACGCTCACGTGTCTTCACCCATTGACCTCAAATGTGCCCAGACTCATTTGTGTACACAGTGGGCTCAACAGCGTCTGACTTCAGCTAAAAAGAATTGCATATGCACTTAAAGAGATACTTTTGACCTGACCGTTTGAGGAGGGTGGGGGTTCTAGTAAATTTGACGAAACTGAAGAATCTGGGGAATCCACTGTGTCTGACTGCACACGTCACCATTTGCTCAAAAAAGCATCACTTATTATTTAAATCAAAGTGAGCAATTGCGCGTTGGGGCGCCGCCTCTCTCAGCTGCTGGAGAGGTCAGAGATTCCGTGCAGGTATGCATGTTAAAGGATTTGAAGAAGTTCAGACCATCTGCGGTGTGAGAAGTACTTAGAGGTGACGAGAGGCTCATCCTGGGAGGGGTATACAGGTCTCCTAACAGTAACGAGGAAGAAATTAAACAAGGTACTAAATGAACAAGTCGCGTAAGGCTAAAATACAACATTTAGTCAAGTAGCTGTCGAACTCACAGAATGAAACTGAACGCAATGCAACGCAGCAAGACCGTATACTCGTAGCATCGTCAGTCCACCGCTTACGGCAAAGGTAGTGAAATTGACAAGAAGAGCGGGGTAGTAGTTGCGCTGAGAACGATAGCACGCTTTTCTGTACCTCTCTTCGTTTTAATTTTCTGAGCGTGTTTTTAATCCAAACATATCATATCTATATGTTTTTGGAATCAGGAACCGACAAGGAATAAGATGAAAGTGTTTTTAAATTGATTTCGAAAATTTAATTTTGATAATAATTTTTATATATTTAATTTTCAGAGCTTGTTTTTAATCCGAATATAACATATGTATATGTTTTTTGGAATACGAAAATGATGAAGAATAAGATGAACGTAAGTTTAGATCGTTTTATAAACAAATAATTGTAATTACAATTTTCAGATTTTTAATGACCAAAGTCATTAATTAATTTTTAAGCCTTCAAGCTGAAATGCAATACCAAAGTCCGGGCTTTGTCGAAGATTGCTTGGCTAAAATTTCAATCAATTTTATTGAAAAATGAGAGTGTGACAGTGCCGCCTCAACTTTTACAAAAAGCTGGATATGACGTCATCAAAGACATTTATCCACAAAATGAAAAAAAAAACCGTCTGGGGATATCATACCCAGAACGCTTCATGTAACATTTCATAAAGATCGGTCCAAAAATTTACTCTGAATCGCTCAACACACACACACACACACACACAACACACACACACACACACACATACACACAAACACACACACACATACACACATACACCACGACCCTCGTCTCGATTCCCCCTCTATGTTAAAACATTTAGTCAAAACTTCACTAAATGTTCAAATAGACACAAATTCAGAATAGGCTTAACTTGGCCACTTTTAGATATGCGGAGATAGCCAAATCAATTATCTATCCAGAACAGATTGTTTTGTTTTGCTATCTTGCGTACCTCTTGCTTAATGTTATTTCTACTGATGCGGGTGGGGAGCGCATGAGCAGTAGAAAACAAGAGGTTTTTGCGTCCATTGTGAGGGTACCATGACAAAAAACGCTCTATTTCAGTCATGTCCAAATGGATTGCTTTGAAACTTTCAGGATATCAAGTCGACATCCGAGACGTACGTCCGGTAACAATTCGCATCGTTACATAGATGTTTGGAGATGATATGCAATCTTCCGCAAAATGTGTTAAAACGTGTTATAACTTTAAAGTCATACATCCAACAAAATTCATGACTGTGCATGCATACAGACCAATGAGTTCTACAAATGCTGCCAAAGTTTCATTGAAGTACAGTCACTTGTTTACGTTTGCTGGTCCTGTAAACACGATCAACGTTTTGGGAGGATTGCAGTGCGACAGCGATGTCCAGTCAACTGTGACCGCAGCATGTTTTTATAGGCACTAAGCGTTAACCGACCTCAATAGCAAACAGCCTGAACGTTACATGTTTTCTCATGTGTTTACATGGTTAGCAAATGTTCGTCAGTGGTTATACTCAAATGAAACTTTGACAGTTCTTCTACCAACCATTTCTCGGTATGCGTGCAAAGTCATGGATTTTTGGGATGTAAATTCACAAACATGTGACGGGTTTAAAAGCATGTTCCTGAAGAAAGCATAACATCTGAGTACAAACCTGCAGTGCTCCAACATTTTACCCAGGGTAAGTCTCGTATGAGGACTTCAGATCGCTTACAGTTTCAAAGCTATCCATTCAGACATCACTTAAAAGCAGTACTTTTTGTCATGGTACCCTTTAAAATTGACTCAAAAACCTCTTGTATTCTACTGCTCATGCGTTCCACACCTGCACCAGTAGAAATGACATTACACAGGCGGTACACAAAATAGCAAAACAAAACAACCTGTTCTGAATAGATAATTAATTTAGCTTTTTCATCGTATGTAAAGGTGGCCGAGTTAAGCCTATTCTGAATTGTTGTCGAATTTTTAATTGGGACGTGACGTTTTGGTCAAGTCGATTTTGGGGGTACCCTTACTTCGGCGGCGGTCACGTAATACCTAAGAGAAATCTTTGATCCGAAAATTGCGTTAGATAGCCAAGTAAAGACCCTTAAATGGCATATAAAGTTTGAATAACATGACACGGGAATAAATGTTTTCGTTGGCCTACGAAAATGGGTGCAATAATTTGTTTGCTCAGTTTAGATGAATAGTAGATTTGTAAAACAATGAGCGGGCTTAAACACTTGTAAATCCGCTGGTCCTGCAGAATGACGGTCTCCTCCCACGCTTATTAAATTAAGTCTTGAGTTGGCTGTCCCCCTCAACAGTTTATTTGACAAGACAATGGCAGAGGGTTCAGGGGCGGATCAGTTGATTTTATGGGGGAGTGGGTTCCCAAAGTATATTGTGAAGATATGAGTGTGAAGGCGCGAAGCGCCGAGCCGACGGCGCAAAACGCCTAGCTTTCTAGGGGGGTCCGGGGGCATGCCCCCCCGGAACATTTTGAAAAAAAGGATGCAAAATGGTGCAATCTGGTGCATTCTGAGGATGATCATTACCAGTTTCAGGCAGCAGATTTTGTCACTGATTAATACCCCCCCAAAAAAAAAACTGTTTTATTTTTTGGGGGGCTGGGGGGGGGGGTTCCCGGAAACCCCAGAACCCCCCCCCCCCCCCGCCCCCCTCGTCCGCCCCTGGGGTTCATTACCTTCATCTTGGACAACAGTGGAGGTCAAGCCAATTTTTAAAAAGGGAGATAAGACGGACACTGGCAACTATCGACCGGTCAGCCTGACATCCATTGTTTGTAAGGTGTTTGGAAGTATTGTGAGGGATTCCTTAACAAAACATATGACCAAAAATAACCTTTTTGTCAGACCACCAGCATGGGTTTACTGCAGGAAGGTCCTGTACAACACAATTATTGAGAACTATTATGATTGGATGGAGAAAATAGATACACAAAAACCGATGGATGTGATTTACTTGGATTTACAGCAAAGTGTACAGCAGGAATTTTCGAAAACATGTTGCTGGCACCCAGGGGCTAAACTATGAACAAATATTGAAGTTTCTTAATATGCCAAGTCTGGAGTACAGGCGGTTACGAGGCGACCTGATCGAGACTTACACAATACTACACACACTTTATGATGAACGCGCTATAAGAATAAGAATAAGAATACTTTATTATCTCATAGAGAAATTCAGGCGTGGTACATAACAATAATACAAACAAGACATTGTTTTTACATAAGACATATAGCACTATATAACAGGGCAGGTTATAAACACACCTCCCACATACCTCTCTGGACATTCCTTGCATTGTGCTTACGCATTCAGTCATGAACACATCCATGTCTCACTTACACACCGCACACATGGACATTCTTGAACGCTCAACTTACCCATTCACACAGGGACATTCGACCACGCTCCACTTACACATTCTTATACGCTCCACTTACACATTCACACATGGGCATTCTTATATGCTCCACTTACACATTCCCACATGGACATTCGACTACGCCCACTTACACATTCCCACATGGACATCTTTAAAGCACTGCGCTTACATATTCTTGCACACCTACGCGTATAACGGACTATGGCTAAACATCATTGCAAAAAATCATAGCATACAATATATCACAGAAAATATACGGACGTACATAAAACCAATACATACATGTACATTACTACTGATTGCACTGGCAGAAGAGGGGCTGAGTCGGGTATGTGGATGTGTTTACAATTACATGTTGCCAAGGGTGATGGATTTGGGGATGAAGCTGTTTTGCAGTCTGAGTGTCCTAGCTTTGTGCGTGCGAAGTCTACGGCCAGAGGGAAGGAGTTCATAGAGGTGGGCAAGGACATGGGACCTATCTGAAGCTATCCGCCTACTTTTTCTCACCACACGCTTTTCATACAGGGACTCCACACTTGCTTGCTGCCTGCCAATCACCTTGCTACTGACATTCACCATTCGCACTAAGACATTCCTGTTCTTCACACTCAGACCTCCATACCAGGACACAAAACCAAAAGTGGTGACAGACTCGATGAAGGAGCGTAGAAAGTTTGAAGGATAGAAGGGTTCACATTCAACTTTCTAAGTTTCTGAAGGCAGTAGATGCGTGACTGACATTTTTTGTGTATGAGGGTGGTGTTTGCATTGAAGGACAGCGTATCATCGATAACTGTGCCAAGATACTTATATTCAGTCACACGCTCAACAGTCACACCATCAATCATCAGGTCAGGGACTCACTTCTCCAGTTACATGAAGGTTCCAGTACAAGAGGACATGACTATAACCTAATAACAAAAACCTAACACTAACCTGTATGCAAACTTGTTTACTAACCGTGTTGTGAACAACTGGAACAATTAACACGTTCAAAATTTACTTGACAAACACGGAAGACATGTTATGTTCTCTACAAACGTAGAAATCAGCTGAGATTGTTTTAGGACGTACGCAGCGCACACATTATGAACAATAGTATTTTCAAGTCATCGTTTGAAAACCTAGCAGGCAAAAGGCTGGACAGCCTAACAGGCCGCATAATTATGTTATGTTATGTAAAACAAGAATTGCCAAGAAGCTGCCAACTGGTGGAAAGACTATATTGTCACAAGGGCCGTAACTCAGGGACGTTATCATCACAGCGTGTTTTCTTTTTTTTCAACATGGTTTCATTTCTTTTTGGTACATATATGACATGACAACAACATCAGACATCAACATCAAATAACATCAGACATACAAGACTATGGTATATGCATCTTCAAAAATAAGAAAATAAAAAACAACAGGAAGGCACAATAAAACGTACAAATACATGCATAGCCCATATTCAACACATTTCTAAATTATATAAACATAATCCTCATCTCCTTTCTTGTCTTTCTATTTAATTATTTTATAAAACTACTCATAGCAACAAAATCCTGTTCTCTCCATAGTTAATAATCTGAATTTAAAAAATAACGATCAACATAATTATAGAATATCCTTATCTTGTTCAATAAAAAATAAAAAATAAATGATTTGACAATATCAGAGGTCTAAATCGGTACCACTCCAGAAAACAATGTATTATACGTAAAATTAATGTTACTTAAATATTCTTCTAGCAAATATAGTTTTTTCTCAAATCTCTTTTAAATGCAACCAGTGTATGGACAATGTTTGCATACTTACACTTGCAAATAAAAAAATTGCCATTTAATATTATAAAATTAAACACTGTACTACTTTTAAAATATTTATCAACATGTTTATAACTAAGTGATAGGGCCCTTAGATCGCTTCCGAAATTGTAACGTAAGATTCTGCATTGCAAATAATGCTAATGCGCAGGCAGACTACCTTCACTTTGCAAAATAAAGGTTTTTTAAAAAGCGTAGCTAGACTTCACAGAAAAGAAAGAGCACTCTTCGTGATCTTCGTGTTACTACCCCTTATTTACTTCTCATGGTTGTGTCTTTGATAGTGTTTCTATGATGCTGCGTCATAAAGGGCAGTATTCTTATTGTCAACAGGCGGCGCCTCGGGACAGTATTTTGTCTCAGACAGAAGTGGCGCTCTGAAGCTATTTCACTCACTTCTATTTCATTATTCATCATACTGGTGGGAACATTTTGAGTACATCGTTAAAGGCGTACGTGCAGTTTGTCATGCACTCCGACAGTGCTCACGTACAGTAATCTACAAAGTCCACATCGTCCACTTTTAGAGAAAATGGGACTCATTTTCTAAGCTTCATATACTCAGCGTATTACTCATACTCGCTGTCTGCCTAGCACTATGAAGTTTGAATCATTGTAATTTGCCGCAGACTCTTTCTGACAAGTTAGTATGTATAATTAAAACAGCAGTGGGTTGTCAGAGTTTATATTTCTTCTGTGTATATTTTTGTTACTACTACCACTGCTACTACTACTACTACTACTACTGCTTCCACTCCATTGTCTTTAGTTTGTGTAACGGTTATTTGTAATTAACTGGTGTTCTAGTAATACTGTTTTTCCTTTCAGACACTTTCCTCAGAGCCAAGACATGCCAGCGAAACGTCTGATCGAGTCAAACAAAAGGTCAGTGTACACAGGCATATACTTTGCAAACAAAGTTAGCAACCTTGACATCCAATCTTAAACCCATGGGTGAGACTGAAAAATGTCATGAATCCTGAAGAATTTTCAGGGGGGAGGGGTCCGGGGGCCCCCAGACGCTGAAGAATGTGTATAATTAACAACACAAAAACGTCACCATAGACATTACTAATTCGGATTTCCGGCATATACCGGAAGAATCCCACTCATTCTTAAACCCAATGTTAACAAATTCATCAACATTAACATAACTGCTAGAATAACTGTATTTGTGGTGTACGTAGTCTATCATGCTCTTATGTTACTATCCCAAATTTGCTAGACGGCAGACTTGTTACAACAAAAAGTGTCATTGTACTTAAAACAATGTATTTAAGAAACAAGTCGCGTAAGGCGAAAATACAACATATTGTAGTCAAGCTGTCGAACTCACAGAATGAAACTGAACGCACTGCACTTTTTCAGCAAGACCGTATACTCGTAGTCCACCGCTCATGGCAAAGGCAGTGAAATTGACAGGAAGAGCGGGGTAGTAGTTGCGCTGAGACTGGATAGCACGCTTTTCTGTACCTCTCTTCGTTTTAACTTTCTGAGCGTGTTTTTAATCCAAACATATCATATCTATATGTTTTTGGAATCAGGAACCGACAAGAAATAAATGAAAGTGTTTTTAAATTGATTTCGAAAAATTAATTGTGATCATAGGTTTTATATTTTTAATTTTCAGAGCTTGTTTTTAATCCAAATATAACATATTTATATGTTTTTGGAATCAGAAATTGATGAAGAATAAGATAAAAGTAAATTTGGATCGTTTTATAAAAATGTTTTTTTTTTTTTACAATTTTCAGATTTTTAATGACCAAAGTCATTAATTAATTTTCAAGCCACCAAGCTGAAATGCAATACCGAAGTCCGGGCTTTGTCGAAGATTACCTGACCAAAAGTTCAACCAATTTGGTTCAAAAATGAGAGCGTGACAGTGCCGCCTCAACTTTCACGAAAAGCCGGATATGACGTCATAAAAGACATTTATCGAAAAAATGAAAAAAACGTCTGGGGATATCATATCCAGGAACTCTCATGTAAAATTTCATAAAGATCGCTCCAGTAGTTTAGTCTGAATCGCTCTACACACACACACACACACACACACACACACACACACACACACACACACACACACACACACACACACACACACACACACACATACACCACGACCCTCGTCTCGATTCCCACCTTCTACGTTAAAACATTTAGTCAAAACTTGACTAAATGTAAAAACTACACAGGTCACAATTCTAAAACAACGTCGCACGACTGCTTATATATGGGAAGCAAAATAATATCCATAAGCACACTTAGCGTAGTATGCTACATCATTGGGCTGTTATTATCTAACCATTCCTCCCTGACAGGATGAACTATATTGTCGTTGAAACATTGCCCAGCATTGATGGTCTTCTCATTTACAATGATAGTGCATGGGAACACAATGATCTTGCTAACATTTGTAAAATGACTGTGTGTCCGTTAAACGTAGAAGACGCTTTGATAGTACGTATTGCTCCCATAACTCGAAGTTACAACTAATTGACATATATTAATGTGTCGCAGATAGCTCACGGCCGACCATAGCAGAGATGATCAAAGTTTAACTTTATCTTGTTGTATTATTACTGCAGAGCCCTCGGACAATGATTACATGAAAATAATGGTCACTTGTTAATGACATTGAGTCACTAGTGATGACACCGCACACCAGGAACTACATACCTTTAAATTATTGTTGAGCAGGCTTTGGTTAATGTTATACACAAATTAACAGTCAAATGTATCAACATGAGCATGCTCATTCTACCCCTTTTTATTTTTTTTCAGAACTTGAATACGTGATGTGGTTTGTTTCTTGTCGGTGCTATATTTCTTTTGAACTTACGAATTGTTATATTGTTGTGCAAGATGTCAATTACCCCACCCCCTTGTATTCGTTGATTTGTTTGTGTGTGCCTATAAGCTGGTACTTTGGAAAACTGAAAAGGACAGATGAAAGACGGCTGCTTGCACAACATGGAAACAACTCTTTCCTGATCAGGGACAGCAGAGCCGAGACGAATGTGCGTGTGCTTGCAGGTAATTGTTTATCTCAAAGAGAGAGAGAGATAGAGAGAGAGAGATAGAGAGAGAGATAGAGAGAGAGAAAGGGAGAGAGAGAGAGAGAGAGATAGAGAGAGACTCAGACTCAGACTCAGACTCAGAACTTTATTACAAAAGGATAAAGGTTTTAGGCAAAGCCTATTCTTCCAACCTGTCCGCGAGAGAGAGAGAGAGAGAAAGAGAGAAAGAGAGAGAGAGAGAGAGAGAGAGAGAGAGAGAGAGAGATGTAATCTATACTTACTGACTGGCTGACTGAACTTATCATAAGGATAATTGACCCTGCAGATATCCCATCAAAAGACACTTCACTGATTTACCTGACTTCCAAAATTTGACTTCATGGCATATTTACAAACCCTTTTCTCCACAATAGGTATTTAAGTCCGTTAAGTAGTTTGAAGCAATACAACAACAACACACGTATTTAGTCAATTTGTCGGTCTGAAACCCGAACAATTAGACGGGTCTAGCTTGTCTTCGCAAAGCATGCACACAAAGTACCAATTGCGCTCTTATTCTAAATCTATGTACTTGTATATTAACATGTATTGGTTTTTTATATTTAGTCAAGTTTTGACTAAATATTTTAACATCGAGGGGGAATTGAAACGAGGGTCGTGGTGTATGTGTGTCTGTGCGTGTGTGTGTGTGTGTGTGTGTGTGTGTGTGTGTGTGTGTAGAGCGATTCAGACTAAACTACTGGACCGATCTTTATGAAATTTGACATGAGAGTTCCTGGGTATGAAATCCCCGAACGTTTTTTTCATTTTTTGGATAAATGTCTTTGATGACGTCATATCCGGCTTTTCGTGAAAGTTGAGGCGGCACTGTCACGCCCTCATTTTTCAACCAAATTGATTGAAATTTTGGTCAAGCAATCTTCGACGAAGCCCGGACTTCGGTATTGCATTTCAGCTTGGTGGCTCAAAAATTAATTAATGACTTTGGTCATTAAAAATCTGAAAATTGTAAAAAAAAATAAAAATTTATAAAACGATCCAAATGTACGTTCATCTTATTCTCCATCATTTGCTGATTCCAAAAACATATAAATATGTTATATTCGGATTAAAAACAAGCTCTGAAAATTAAATATATAAAAATTATTATCAAAATTAAATTGTCCAAATCAATTTAAAAACACTTTCATCTTATTCCTTGTCGGTTCCTGATTCCAAAAACATATAGATATGATATGTTTGGATTAAAAACACTCTCAGAAAGTTAAAACAAAGAGAGGTACAGAAAAGCGTGCTATCCTTCTAGAGCGCAACTACTACCCCGCTCTTCTTGTCAATTTCACTGCCTTTGCCATGAGCGGTGGACTGACGATGCTACGAGTATACGGTCTTGCTGAAAAATGGCATTGCGTTCAGTTTCATTCTGTGAGTTCGACAGCTACTTGACTAAATATTGTATTTTCGCCTTACGCGACTTGTTTTAGAATAATGTGAGGGTGTGTTTCTATTGCCTAGTACGAGCTATAGTTGCATCTTCGCATACAGTTCGTTGGTAACTACTAATGTAACTTCAGTTTTCTTGTAAAAAGTCAAACTTTATCTATGTGTGTAATAATGTTTTATTTGGGGTTTCAGTGAACAGCTGCGGTACGATTACCTACTTAAAAATCACCCGTGATGGAAACAGCTTTTGCTTGCACAAAGTGGATTCATGTTTCTGGAGCTTGACTGACCTTGTAGATTATTATCAATATAATGACATCAAAACTACTGACGGTAAAGTTGTCGGCAAACTACTGAAGCCCTGCACATGGGATACACAAGAAGAGTGAGTATAACAGTCTTCACGCCCGTGCACGAACAATACTAGATTTAAACAAGCATAATGTACACACATTGAAAGGCAAGCAAACAAAATGTAATGTAAGAATCAACGTGTATATAAACGGTTTGATACGGTAAGCCTTATGTATGCCGTTTATGATTCGATTTGTCTTGTCTTCTTCTTCGGCGTTCGACGGTTGTGTCCCTCATACTCATAATAAGAGGCCTGCTGATCGTATGAACTGGCAGGTTCGGCGCAGGTCTTCCAATGATCTTACTTGTCGAATGTGAAGGTACAAGTGAAATGTCAAAGCTCTATTTTGAACAATATTTAGGAATATGATAGTTGTCTACGTTTTTTTTTAACCAAAACGTGATGCCGCTGTGACCTGGAATTAAATCTGACAAACATCAACCAGACTGTTATCATATCTGGAGGTAATCAAACCCCGCAAATGTGTTAGGTTTGAAAGATCTTCACAAAAGTTTGGACATATGAGACAGGACAGCTAATTTCGTCAGGTGTTCATAAACAGGGAAGCTTTGATGTGCAAAGCTGCCATGCTGTAACTGATTCAACAGCGTTACCGTCTTGCCAAGAATTTCAATTATGTTCTATTTTTTTTCATGTGTCTACAACAACAGTCAAGGAGCATGTCTCGGTGCAGATGTTGACATATCTCAGGAGGACATGGAAGGAGACTACTGAGGATGAAAACTATCAACACTTTTGTTGTCATCTGCAACAGAGGACGAAGAATGCATGTCAGTCTCCAAGCGAATCTGAATCACTGTGTCTAAAAAGAAACCACAATAAGTATTAAGAAATGTTTCTGGGTCATGTGAATTTGACAGAGGGGAGATTGTCTTGTGGCCGGTAAACCTAATTGTTTGCGAAGCTAAACAACTGTTTGCTTGAAAGGCTATCGGCTATCCATAAGAGTAAGGAACAAGTCTTTTCTTTCTTTATTTGGTGTTTAACGTCGTTTTCAACCACGAAGGTTATATCGCGACGGGAAAGGGGGGGGGGGGGGGGGGGGGGGGGGGAAGATGGGATAGAGCCACTTGTCAATTGTTTCTTGTTCACAAAAGCACTAATCAAAAATTTGCTCCAGGGGCTTGCAACGTAGTACAATATATTACCTCACTGGGAGATTGCAAGTTTCCAGTACACAGGACTTAACATTTCTTACATACTGCTTGACTAAAATCTTTGCACAAATGGACTATATTCTATACAAGAAACACTTAACAAAGGTAAAAAGAGAAACAGAATCGGTTAGTCGCCTCTTACGACATGCTGGGGAGCATCGGGTAAATTCTTCCCCCTAACCCGCGGGGGGTAAAGAACACGTCGCGTAAAGCGGTATACACACATTTAGTCAAGCTTTCGGTATCAAAGTAACAGATTAACACACACAAAAAGTCATCACCAAGACTATATTAAAATAGTCTCGACTAACCACACCTAAAGACGGAACGCAATACTTACTTAACCTATTTTCTGTAATTCTGAGCACAATTTTTAGAGTAAACATGGCATGTGTATATATTTGTGAATTAAGGAGAAATTGAGTAATACGAAGCAATCATTTATACATGTGTTAGTGAAAATTCGATTTTAATGACAACTTTGATGAGCAAACTAATTAACTAATTTGTACGCTGCCGTGTTGAAAGTCAATCCCATAGTCCGGACTTTGTCGAAGACTTCTTGACCAACATGGCAATCAATTGGATTGAAACATGAGGGCGTGACAGCGCTGCCTCAACTTTCACAACAAGCCTGATATGACGTCAACACATATTTATCGAAACAATGAGAGAAAAACACGTGTTTGGGATAACATACCCAGGAAATGTCATGAAGGTCGGTCCAGTAGTTTTCTCTAAATCGCTCCACACACACACACACACACACACACACACACACATACACACACACACACACACATACACACACACACACACACACACTCGCACACACACAAACACACACACACACATAGTACACACACACACACACATACACATACACACACACACACACACACACACACACACACACACACACACACACACACCACCACCACCCTCATCTCGATTCCCCATATATGTTAAAACATTTAGTCAAAACTTGACTAAATGTAAAACCTCACTGATGTATAATAATGATGTGATATTGCTCTGAACAGCTAGCTGTCAAGCAGACGATGCACCATTGCGGAAGAGCTCTTTTGCATTTAAGTGTACATTTTCCTTTTGCTTACAAGACGTTTAGCAGGATGTGCCGCTCCTATTGCTGACAAACTCTCGAGTTTTTGTTTTTGTACCGCCGGCATTTGTTTCCAAAATTGATGGAAAATACTGTGATCTAGTGCTTGATTTTATCAAGCAAGGCACTGCAACGCGGCAATTGTCCAACACATTTCTTTGTACTAAAGACAGTGTTTACAATTCCTATGAGATACCGTTGTAGTCAAGACTGTGAATCCTACGGGAAACATTTTTAGGAAAGATTATTCCTTTGTAGTAAATATTTCTGTAAATTCCTACGGGATTCCGTTGTAGTAAATATGTCTTGCTATTCCGAGCTAGATAGGATTCCCACCAAAAAGGCCATGGATATTGTTTTTCTCTTAAAAAGACAGCACTATATCCTATTCGGGGGATGGGGTTGGGGGGGGGGAGGGATCAAACATGATTGTCAGGGTAGCAGAAATCACGCGTGTTCGGGAGCTGATCATGGACTTCATGATACCTACCTGTGGACAAATTACTGGACCTTTGGAAGTGACTGTCCGTGAACTACTGCCTTCACTGCCACAGCAGGTAAATATCATGAAGTCCATAATCAGTTTCCGAACACGCGAGATTCCTGCTACCCTAACTATCCTGTATGGTGACCCCTCCCCCCACTCACACACACACGTTTCCTTTTGGAAACGACAAGGCTAAGTCTACAGAAGCCTTACTCTTAAGCTTTAGCATACAGATGTTGGATTACATTTCCTTTAAACCTCGGTTGGTCATACAGGTTTGGAGTACATAACTCACAACAGCATACATTGTATAGCAACATATATCGATGCAGTTTACTGTCTGCAGCAAATAGTCTAACTTTAACATACATTCTGTCACGTCTGTAGTATGCTGACTATCTGACTACCAGCTAGTTCCTTCACAATACTTTTGCCTGTTGTAAATAAGATGCAAGAATATTATTACAAGCTAGGTTATTAACACGGAATTACTGTTGCTACTGTTATAGCCTTTTTTATTTCAACTGACTACTTATCAGAAGGTTACATTTTACGTGTTCGTATCACGTCACGCAGTCTTAGTTGGGTTGATATTTACCTCTTTTACTGGATTGACATGCATTTAAAGAGATACTTCCCTCTTGTATATAGATAAACTCCTTATTGCGTTGTATGAAATGTAATTCGTTTTTGTGTGATAGTTCTCCTTTTGATATTTACTAAGAAAACAGAGTTTTCTACTGGAGTCGGGGGATTGTCATGAATTTATAATTCTATACAACTGCAATGTTACTAAGACTGAAAATAGCTTATCGATTGAGTTATTCATATTGTATTTGTGAGGTCATAGCCTTTTTTGTCTACTAGTTTTGTTTTGGGGTCTGGAGGAGATGACGCAGGCAGCCAGAGGGTTTTGCCGCCACTACGCGGGAGACCGGTGCTAGTCTGTGGACAGACCGCCCGGTGGTGTACTTGTTTTAGCAAGTCTTTACTCATCCTTTCTCTTCATAGTTTTTTTCGGCAGAGAAGCTGTAGGTGTTGTACCGCGTGAGGCGTATTTGTGACCGGACTTTATATTTATTATTATTGTGTAATTGTCAGTGACAATTGAAAGATGATTCTTTCAAGTTTTAAGCAAGTTCTGGACATCATCTCCGGACTATTGTATTTGTGTGTTATGTGCGACTCGTTGAGAATTACTAGTCAATTTGGATTGTTATGTTTATGAACATTTGATATGTAAACATTGTGGTTGAGTGTGTGTTCCCATGATTTGTACCGTAGTTATTGATTAATATATAGCGAGTCAGACAGTTCTCCCATTTTTGTTGGAAATTCGTTCTCTGTTTTCACCCCAGTCTCTGAAGATTTTGTTCGTAAACTCATTGTGAAGTCTGCCAAAACGTCCTGTGACCACGACCCCCTCCCCACCCCCCTCCTCTGTGATCACTTAGACATCCTACCCACCATCACTAGAATACTGAACGAGTCCCTTTCCACTGGCACCGTCCCCTCAGATTTCAAAAAAAGCTGTCATTAAACCCCTTCTGAAGAAACGCTCCCTCAACCCCAACATACTTAAGAACTACAGGCCCATTTCAAACCTTCCCTTCTTTTCTAAAATCCTAGAGAAGATAGTCCTAGACCAGCTCTCCTCCCACCTCTCTGCCAACAACCTCCTCACTCCGCACCAGTCAGCTTACCGCACGGACCATAGCACAGAGACCGCAGTCCTTAGTATCCTCAACAACATTTTGACTTCCTTAGACGATAACATAATTTCCCTGCTCTTGCTGTTAGACCTTTCGGCCGCTTTCAATACAATTGATCATGAAATCCTACTGTCCCGCCTTGAGCACACTTTTGGCATCCAACATGCAGTTCTAAATTGGTTCAGATCCTATCTCTCAGACAGAAACAAAATTGTAATTGTAAACGACGTCCCATCCCAGGAAACCTCCCTCCTTTTTGGCGTTCCCCAGGGCTCTGTGCTCGGACCCGTGCTGTTCATCATGTACACCTCCCCTCGGACTGACCTCCGTCGTCGACAGACATTCCGTTTCCCACCAAATGTTTGCTGACGACACTCAGCTTCAGAACTCAGCGACTCCCTCAGAATACGCCAAGATGACCACCTCCTTTCAGTCTTGCATTGCTGACGTTGAACTCTGGATGTCCACGAACAAGCTTAAACTTAACTGTGACAAAACAGAAGCCATTCGTTTCACCAAATCCTCCCTCTCCCCCTCTCTCTCTCTCTCCCTCCTTCTATCACTTTGGGCGGCAGCACTATTGAATTATCAGACTCCGTCCGTGATCTTGGCATCTTTCTTGATAGCGATCTCTCCATGAAACACCATGTTATGAAAGTCTGTCCGTCCGCTTACATCGAGCTTAAGAGAACACGATCTATCCGCCCATACCTTACCGAAGATGCCACCAAGACCCTTGTTTCCTCCTACATTCTTTCTCGATTAGACTACGGAAATTCTGTTCTCATTGGCTGTCCTCAGTCTGTCATTCCATCCGTTGCAGCGCGTTCAAAATTCTGCAGCCCGGCTTGTCTGCAAAGCCCCTCAGTCCCAGTCCTGTTCCCCCTTGCTAAAGAAACTTCATTGGCTCCCTGTAGAGCTGAGAATCCAATATAAGTGCTGCTGTATCTGCTACAAAATAATATCTGGCTCAGCCCCATCATACCTGTCTGACCTGTTCGCACTCTATACACCCTCACGATCCCTTCGCTCCTCTGTAGACACTAGAATATTCCGTCTATCTTCTTTTAGTCGCAAACAGCACGGCCAGATAGCCCTCTCCCACTCTGCTGCCGTTGCGTGGAACTCTCTCCCTTACTCTATCCGACACTGCCAAACATTCTGTTCCTTCAAATCAAACCTTAAAACACACTTCTTCACACAGTATTTTGATTAATTTTATTTCAACATGGTGCATTTTTGAATCAGGTGTTTGAATGTTTTGCCTGTGTTGCAGTTTGTATTGATGTAGTGTTTCGTTGTTCACTTGTGTGCTGAATGCTGCTGAACATGCTTTCTTGCTTTGCTTTGGATGTATATGTATGTTTGTCATTGTAAAGCGCTTAGAGAATGTAAATCGCTCTATAAATCTCCCATATTATTATTTAAGTTATTGAGACATCCCAGTGCGGGGATATAGCTCAGTTGGTAGCGCGCTGGATTTGTATTCAGTTGGCCGCTGTCAGCGCGAGTTCGATCCCAGGTTCGGCGGAAATTTATTTCACAGAGTCAACTTTGTGTGCAGACTCTCTTCGGTGTCCGAACCACCCCCCGTGTATACTACATTGGGTGTGCACGTTAAAGATCCCACGATTGACAAAAGGGTCTTTCCTGGCAAAATTGCTTAGGCACAGTTAATAATTGTCTACCATACCCGTGTGACTTGGAATAAGGCCGTGAAAGGTAAATATGCGCCGACATGGCTGCAATCTACTGGCCGTATAAAATTTCATCTCACACGGCATCACTGCAGAGCGCCTAGAACTGTACCCACGGAATATGCGCGATATAAGCCTCATTGATTGATTGATTGAGTGCACTAAGGGATTTATAGAGCAAATCGAGAAAATTCATTATTGAACGAAGCGCATAGCGCTGAGTTCAATAATTATTTTCGAGATTTGCTCTATAAATCCCTTAGTGCACTGGGATTGTTTCAATAACGATATTGTCAGTACCGCCAGAGAAAAAAGAAGATTCAAAACGCACATTTTGCCAAGCGCATTTGGACAGGCGTAACTGTGTGGTCAGGTTTGTGTCACTGGATCTACTTTTGTGTGGGCTGTCTCTAGTGTGTCGTGTTTTCGTCACACGCAAACTCTTGTTTTAATTTCTGTTGGTAAATTCCAGTTAAGCTAAAAAGTGATGATCTTTCATAGAGACCTCATTTAAACTCGGAGAAAGGACTGTGCTCTTGGTTTCGAAACCTTGAACCTTCATCGAGCTTCGACAGATTGACTGTGCAGAGTTTTGCCCCTTGCCACGGTCGACGGAAAGCAAATTTCCAAAATAAATGTGGCATGTTTCTCGTGTGGTATCTTCACTCATCTGGGAGTCTGGCACTACATATGAACGGTAAGAATGCTCTGAACCCTACACGTATTATATCCCCATCGTTTTTTCGTTCACATTTGCCCAACATGTTAATTTGCTGAGCGGGGTTTATGTCGTCTGCTAGGGCAATCAAACCAAGTGCATGCAGTCTGCACTGAGTCTGCACTTACGAGGCAGGCTGGTAACGATAAGTCTATATATGGTAAGAACGTTCTGAACCCTACACGTTTTCGATTACGATTGTTCTTGCCTTGAAATAATAATTCGGAAACCATCGGCAATGCGCGATGACGTAGGTGTTCCCATGCACGCGTGATGCGTCGGCCATCTTGGTAAGCAGCACTGAGAGGTGACTGTGCGTGAGGCGTGCAATGATACATGTTTCTGTTTG
Organism: Littorina saxatilis; assembly: GCF_037325665.1. Lineage (NCBI taxonomy): Eukaryota > Metazoa > Mollusca > Gastropoda > Littorinimorpha > Littorinidae > Littorina > Littorina saxatilis. Next base: position 100,023 of record NW_027129270.1, read on the forward strand.
TCGTTGCAAAGTGATGGGGAATTTGTACTGAAACCTGGCCATCCCTATTACGCCCAGGTTCAGTGTCAGCTTCTTGCAACCAAGGCTGATTACTGTGACTTTGTTGTGTGGACCACAGTAGATTTTGTGGTTGTGAGGGTGGAGCCAGACGCTGCCTTTTTGCAGCGCGCAGAGGAAAAAGCCAAGGCATTTTTTCAAAGAGTTGTCCTGCCAGAGATGGTTGCAAAACACTTCACAAACATACAGCTTCAACATCTGTGATTGTCACTCCAGATTCACAGACACAGCATCTAACCAGAACTTCTGAAAGAATGCCACTCAGTCCTCAGAAAAGCAATCCTCCCCCGAAAAGAACCAAAAGAGTTATTTGTTCCAAGGGCAAGCCCAGGAGAAAAGTCAGTGTGTGGTGTTTGTGTCGCAAGCCTGAAAGTGGTGACATGGTTGCTTGTGACAGTGAAAATTGCAAAGTTCAGTGGTACCACACGGCATGTGTTGGACTTGATCATTTGCCAGGGGAAGATGATGCTTGGTTTTGTCGGGCTTGCCTTGACATGTCACTTTAGCTTAGTGTAGCTGTCTGGGGGTTTTCTGTCGGTGTCATGCTGTTTGAGGTTATAAGACTGAGTGACTGCATATTTTGAAGTATGTATTTGCCTAACTGTGCAAGTCTTGCACACTTACTTGTTGTTTCATTTGTGTGCCAAATCTGAATTCACACACACACACACATTACAAATATTTGGTTGACTTCATAAACAAATGTGTTCTGTTTTTATTTTTTATTTTTGTACTGTGAGCACATGCACAGAAAAATACAACATTGGAAAAAGAATGTGCAGCTGTTTACTAGTACTAGATTCATAGAATGTACATGCATGTGTATGTTATAATGATAATGTGACACAAAATAAATCTTTCTTCTGTCCCATACACATGACTTGAGCTGTTCATACACATGCGCCTGTTTTAGTGTTTGTTGGTGTGACTGTTACTTAATGTAAGCCATTTAAACTCTGAAAATAACAGAACAAATCACCATGTCACTGCACATACAAGTCAGAGCACAACAAGAAAGTTGTAAACACAATTCTGATACAATGGGATGATTCCAGAATGCTATACACACACATCTTCAGAGTCAAACACAATCACACCACACTTGGACACATGTTGGTCAGGGCACAGCAAACAACCACTATTTTGTCGAGGAATGTTACATCCTCGCCTTCACAAGGCAGTATTAGATTGATGGGGATAGTACTACTCAGAATGGTATATTTCATTACAACATTGCCAATTACACGTTCAACATGGATCCTTAAATGTGCAATTTTCCTTGTCTGCTCAATGTCCTGGGAATGCATCTGACACTTTCCCCTAGTAAATGCAGGGATTTTCACCTCTGCACATGCAAGACCTACAATCTCCTCTATATCAAAGCCGCGATCTGCTAGCACTTTGTCTCCTGGTAACAGATGATTCAGAAATCCACTATTTTCTGTTATCATCTTATCACTTGCCTTCCCTCCCCACCCCTTCGACAGAAATGAAATAACCCCCTGTGGTGTTATGCCTATGAGATATTTCATGGTGTGGTTGTGTTTATAATTTGACCATGTCTCTGAGCGAGCCCTACAATTTGAAGGTTTTTCAATAAAAATCTCAAAGCAGTCAATGATCACAGCAACATTTCTTCCAAAGGCCTCAATGAACTCATGTGGCATGCTGTCATGCAGAGACTGCCTATCTGGCCAGTGAATAAGTCCCACTAAGCGTTCATACAGAACATTCATGGTTTCCATGATGACAGCCGAAGAACTTCCCAAACGCTAACTGAACCGGTACTAGCACTAGTAGCAGCCGAAGCACGCAATATCCTGCTTACCAAGATGGCCGCCGCTTAGAAAACCAGTGGCTGTGACGTCACGATCGCATTGCCGATTCATTTACTGAACTGATGCAGTCGTATTTCAGTGTAGTCAGTGCTACGTATGACCATAGTACACATCTATGGTATGACAGAGTCGATCGAGTCAGTCTTCCAAACTGGTCTAGCTGGTAGGCTACGTTATCGGAATAACACTTGTGTTTTCTGCTAGCGGGTGGGAATTTTATACTAACTCATCATTTGGTAATGTGGATGATAAGCTACATGCCACTAACACGGCATATGAGAAGAATCTATGCAAGTCGGCGAAAATTAGATGAAACACAGCGGCTTCTATTTTTAGATCACTGGCAGCCGCACTGTGGCACAGGCACATGCAATCTGTCAGAAAAAAACCCACTTCTGCTTTAATTGAGAAGCAGGGAATTTATGGTCATTTGGTATTGTGGAGAATATAACACTGGGCGAAAAGTCACGTTTTGGCACTATAACGTGGCATATAACATGAAACATGAAGTTAATCAACTGAATTTTGTGGCATTATACCTGTGCGATTCACATCAAGTTAGAAAAACTGCCGTAACGCAATAAAATCCCTGGGATTTTAGCAGGGTGCAAAACACGGTAAAACATCGAGTTTTGGTGTCTGTGTTTTGGACGTTTTCGCTACGTTAACGCACGGCGATTCACGTCGTGTTAAACGCGTTTCAGCAGTGCGCAAAACACCACAAAACCTATGGAGTTACGATACGTTTTTCTGGTTTCTAAAACTTGATGTTAGAGTGTTGTTTTGATGGATTATTCTGCGTTTTCATCAGCCTGGTGCCAAACCCCGGCCGCCTCTCGGCGAGTCTGCAGAATCAGACGATTATCGGCTTCCTCTCTCTCTCTTTCTCTCTCAGCACGGTCACACACACACACACACACACACACACACACACACACACACACACACACCCACACACACATATATATATATATATATATATTATATATATAATTATATACATACACACACACACACATTGCACAGGCATACACCATACACACACACACACACACCGTCACACACACATTCACACCGTCACTGCACACACACATTATAACTGACATATAATGACACACAAACGGTACACACAGGCACACGCACAGGCACACACTGTGCACACACTGGGACACACAAACATACATACACACACACACACACACACACATGCACGCGCGCGCACACACTATGGGCACACACACTCGCACACACACACACACACACACACCTTTTTTGGTATCTCTTATTTTCTCCATAAGAGCCTTGTAAGTGCACAAGAGGAGATACAGTACGAATAGCCCGTGCGTTGAACAGAGAAAGTAGGTCATTTTAAACTGACAATTTTTGGCCAGCCAGATAAGAGTTCGTCTCTATTCCTTAGCAAACCTACGGTACCGAGCGAGTTAATCATTTTCACATGTGTTGCTGAGGCGAGCTTTGCTGGCCCTGAGAAAGCCGACTGACCACAAAGAGGTCTTTGTTCTAGTTTCCCCCCCTCTCCCCAAAACATCCGGCCGAGAGGGTGGCTGATTGACTGGACTTTACTCTCCATGTATCTGCAGGAAGTGACTCGAGTTGGAGATTTTAGGATTTTCATTGCCCTTCCTTTTCTGATAATGTTTTAATCACATAGTTTTTGGATGCAACACATAATGTCCTTTTTACATTTAGTCAAGTTTTGACTAAATGTTTTAACGTAGAGGGGGGAATCGAGACGAGGGTCGTGGTGTATGTGCGTGTGTGTGTGTGTGTGTGTCTGTCTGTCTGTGTGTGTGTGTAGAGCGATTCAGACTAAACTACTGGACCGATCTTTATGAAATTTGACATGAGAGTTCCTGGGTATGAAATCCCCATACGTTTTTTTCATTTTTTCAATAAATGTCTTTGATGACGTCATATCCGGCTTTTCGTGAAAGTTGAGGCGGCACTCAGTGTCACGCTCTCATTTTTCAACCAAATTGGTTGAACTTTTGGTCAAGTAATCTTTGACGAAGGCCGGGGTTTGGTATTGCATTTCAGCTTGGTGGCTTAAAAACTAATGAGTGAGTTTAGTCATTAAAAATCTGAAAATTGTAAAAAATTAAAAAAAATTTATAAAACGATCCAAATTTACATTCATCTTATTGTTTATCATTGTCTGATTCCAAAAACATATAAATATGTTATATTTGGATTAAAAACAAGCTCTGAAAATTAAAAATATAAAAATTATTATCAAAATTAAATTGTCCTAATCAATTTAAAAACACCTTCATCTTATTCCTTGTCGGTTCCTGATTCCAAAAACATATAGATATGATATGTTTGGATTAAAAACACGCTCAGAAAGTTAAAACGAAGAGAGGTACAGAAAAGCGTGCTATCCTTCTCAGCGCAAGTACTACCCCGCTCTTCTTGTCAATTTCACTGCCTTTGCCGTGCGCGGTGGACTGACGATGCTACGAGTGTTGCATTGCGTTCAGTTTCATTCTGTGAGTTCGACAGCTACTTGACTAAATGTTGTATTTTCGCCTTACGCTACTTGTTACATTTAGTCAAGTTTTGACTAAATGTTTTAACATAGAGGGGGAATCGAGACGAGGGTCGTGGTGTATGTGTGTGTGTGTGTGTGTGTGTGTGTGTGTGTGTGTGTGTGTGTGTGTGTGTGTGTGTGTGTGTAGAGCGATTCAGAGTAAACTACTGGACCGATCTTTATGAAATTTGACATGAGAGTTCCTGGGTATGATATCCCCGGATGTTTTTTTCATTTTTTCGATAAATGTCTTTGATGACGTCATATCCGGCTTTTTGTAAAAGTTGAGGCGGCACTGTCACACCCTCATTTTTCAATCAAATTGATTGAAATTTTGGCCAAGCAATCTTCGACGAAGGCCGGACTTTGGTATTGCATTTCAGCTTGGTGGCTTAAAAATTAATTCATGACTTTGGTCATTAAAAATCTAAAAATTGTAAAAAAACTTTTTTTTATATAAAATGATCCAAATTTACGTTCATCTTATTCTTCATCATTTTCTGACTCCGAAAACATATAAATATGTTGTATTTGGATTAAAAACAAGCTCTGAAAATTAAAAAAATTAAAATTATGATCAAAGTTAAATTTTCGAAATCAATTTAAAAACACTTTCATCTCATTCCTTGTCGGTTCCTGATTCCAAAAACATATAGATATGACATGTTTGGATTAAAAACACGCTCAGAAAGTTAAAACGAAGAGAGGTACAGAAAAGCGTGCTGTCCTTCTCAGCGCAACTACTACCCCGCTCTTCTTGTCAATTTCACTGCCTTTGCCATGAGCGGTGGACTGACGATGCTACGAGTATACGGTCTTGTTGAAAAATTGCATTGCGTTCAGTTTCATTCTGTGAGTTCGACAGCTTGACTAAATGTTGTATTTTCGCCTTACGCGACTTGTTTGTTACATTTAGTCGGTCTGGTGCGTGTGGTTTGAATGCCGTCCTGATAAGTGTCTTTTAAAAACACATTCACAGTAACATCTTCGACGCAGACACAGACAGTTAATTAGGAAGGGCTCCTAATATGGACCACTTTTTGTTTCATGCTGATAACTTGCTTGTTTTCTTGTGAAGAGTTTTATTTTGTGTTTGGTAGTCCTTCTCTCAATCAATATGAGGCTTATATCGCGCGTATTCCGTGGGTACAGTTCTAAGCGCAGGGATTTAAAAAAAATAATAATTATGCAATTTATATCGCGCACATATTCAAGGCGCATGGATTTATTTATGCCGTGTGAGGTGGAATTTTTTTACACAATACATCAAGCATTCACATCGGCCAGCAGATCGCAGCCATTTCGGCGCACATCCTACTTTTCACGATCAAGGCCTATCTCTCTTAGGTTAACCGTTAGGCCTAATTAGAGTGAAATAGCTTTGATAGACATTCAGCAAAAATTAAATACAGTCAAAATCACAAATGGTCCATAATAGGAGCCTGGGCGCCTAATATGGACCAGTGAAGCGGCCTTCACAAATCACTGTAAAAAGCCCCCTATACTTCAAAATAACATGATACAGCTCAGTGTACAAGTCAGACTAATTTTAATATGCTTTAGATTGATCTGTTTCGGGTTGATGAGAGCATTATTTGAAGAACACCAGGAAACTAAAGAAGCTTATCAAAAACAGAGTAAAAATAAGTGAAATTATCAACTTCCACGAAAAGAAGACTTTTTTTTTTAAATCTCGAAGACTAGTTATAGGTTATTTCCAGCAAGCTTCTTAATGAATTAATGAAAATAGCTTTTAGCTTTTTTTTCTTCGATTTGTTGAAGGTGGTCCATATTAGGGGACTCGCACATACTTTGAGATTTTGCCATTATTTTTTGTTTGCAGTAGAAACTCGGGGTCAACACTGCTAAAATGTAACAAATGCGGTCTTAGCTGTCATATATGGTAATTTTTGTGTGATAAAAGCTTTGGCTGTGGACACTGAGAAACGACTGAGTCCGTTTTAGGCGGCAAATTTAGAGTGAACGCTGCCAAACTGAATGAAAAAAATTAGAAAAAGCCTAACGGTTTTGAGATTTGTGTTTCTGCAACTGTTTTGACATGTGCGAGTTATCCAGAGAGGTTGAATACAGCGAACAAAACTTTTTTGAGCGCTCTAGCACCGTTAGTTTTTCAGAACAGGAGGGGGTCCATAATTATTGGGAGCCGGTCCATATTAGGAGCCCTTCCCCCATATCTACGTGAAGCTACCACCGCTCGGCTTTACACACACACACTTTTAATTATTATTATTATTATTATTATGGGGAGCTTATATAGCGCGAACCACAACTGTGCTCTCCGCGGTTTACATATTAATTTCTGCCGTTTAAAATGTAATGTTTTACAGACAGACAGACAAACAGACTTACCTTACTTACCTATTCAGCCACAAATATAACAATATTCCACATAACAAAAATTAAAAAAATAAGCCTACAAAACCGCTCCAGTCCAACCATATTCCGCGTACACAATCTTCACTTCCATCCAACCACAACTGTGCTCTCCGCGGTTTACATATTAATTTCTGCCGTTTAAAATGTAATGTTTTACAGACAGACAGACAAACAGACTTACCTTACTTACCTATTCAGCCACAAATATAACAATATTCCACATAACAAAAATTAAAAAAATAAGCCTACAAAACCGCTCCAGTCCAACCATATTCCGCGTACACACAATCTTCACTTCCATCCCCATTTTGAAACATCGCAACAGACTTCCAGATATGATTATAACACGACCATATGTGTTCTCTGGTTGCATGTTTGTTCAGTGTCTTGTCCCCACATAAAGCATATTAACTCTACCTGTCCTAAAGCCAGTTGCAGTTCTAAGAGGACGTTAAAACTAATTATCATCACACACACACACACACACACACACACACACACACACACACGCGCGCGCGCGCGCGCACACACACACACACACACACACACACACACACACATTTGAAAGATCCCATGTATGTTTTATGATTGTTGTTTTGGTCTGAATACAACTTTGGAATCTTACTACACTCATAGACCTATATTAATATAGGTCCCTGCTACACTCTTGTTGATTTTACATTTAAGTTGTCAGAAGTATTTTGTTCGTCGGTTCGTGTCTGGTGCGTGTGGTTTGAATGCCGCCCTGACAAATGTCTTTTAAAAACACATTCACGGTAACATCTTCGACGCAGACACAGACAGTTAGGAAGGGCTCCTAATATGGACCACTTTTTGTTTCATGCTGATAACTAGCTTGTTTTCTTGCGAAGAAGTTTTATTTTGTGTTTGGTAGTCCTTCTCTCTTAGGTTAGCCGTTAGGCCTAATTAGAGTGAAATAGCTTTGATAGACATTCAGCAAAAATTAAATACATACAAAATCACAAATGGTACATATTAGGAGCCTGGGCGCCTAATATGGACCAGTGAAGCGGCCTTCACGAATCACTGTAAAAAAAGCCCCCTATACTTCAAAATAGCATGATACAACTTAGTGTACAAGTCAGACTAATTCTTCTTCTTCTTCGTACGACGGTTGTGTCAGACTCGGAATCTGGAGGATGCCATGAACATGGACGTTCTTTCCAGGTCCTCCAGTGCTCCCCACATTTTGGTCCTCAGATCTGTTTGGTCAGGCCATGTCTGGATCAGACTAATTCAAATATGCTTTAGATTGATCTGTTTCGGGTTGATGAGAGCATTATTTGAAGAACACCAGGAAACTAAAGAAGCTTATCAAAAACAGAGTGAAAATAAGTAAAATTATCAACTTGCACGAAAAGAAGACTTTTTGTTATTTTTTTTTTTAAACTGATCTCGAGGGCTAGTAATAGGTTATTTCCAGCAAGCTTCTTAATGAATTAATGAAAAAAGCCTTTAGCTTCTTTTTCTTCGATTTGTTGAAGGTGGTCCATATTTTAGGGGACTCGCACATACTTTGAGATTTTGCTATTGATTTTTTGTTTGAAGTAGAAACTTGGGGTCAACACTGCTAAAATGTAACAAATGCGGTCTTAGCTGTCATAGCAAATTTTGTGTGAAAGCTTTGGCTGTGGACAGAAACGAGTCCGTTTTAGGCAGCACATTTAGAGTGAACGCTGCCAAAAGTGAAAACAAGTCGCGTAAGGCGAAAATACAATATTTAGTCAAGTAGCTGTCGAACTCACAGAATGAAACTGAACGCAATGCCATTTTACTCGTAGCATCGTCAGGCCACCGCTCATGGCAAAGGCAGTGAAATTGACAAGAAGAGCGGGGTAGTAGTTGCGCTAAGAAGGATAGCACGCTTTTCTGTACCTCTCTTTGTTTTAACTTTCTGAGCGTGTTTTTAATCCAAACATATCATATCTATATGTTTTTGGAATCAGGAACCGACAAGGAATAAGATGAAAGTGTTTTTAAATTGATTTGGACAATTTAATTTTGATAATAATTTTATATATTTAATTTTCAGAGCTTGTTTTTAATCCGAATATAACATATTTATATGTTTTTGGAATCAGCAAATGATGGAGAATAAGATAAACGTAAATTTGGATCGTTTTATAAATTTTTATTTTTATTTTACAATTTTCCGATTTTAATGACCAAAGTCATTAATTAATTTTTAAGCCACCACGCTGAAATGCAATACCGAAGTCCGGGCTTCGTCGAAGATTACTTGACCAAAATTTGAACCAATTTGGTTGAAAAATGAGGGCGTGACAGTGCCGCCTCAACTTTCACGAAAAGCCGGATATGACGTCATCAAAGACATTTATCAAAAAAATGAAAAAACGTTCGGGGATATCAATCCCAGGAACTCTCATGTCAAATTTCATAAAGATCGGTCCAGTAGTTTGGTCTGAATCGCTCTACACACACACACAGACAGACAGACAGACACACACACACACACACACACACACACACCACACATACACCACGACCCTCGTCTCGATTCCCCCCTCTACGTTAAAATATTTAGTCAAAACTTGACTAAATATAAAAAGAGAAAAAGCCTAACAGTTTTGAGATTTGTGTTTCTGCAACTGTTTTGACATGTGCAAGTTATCCAGAGAGGGTGAATACAGCGATCACTTTGTCCGCACGTCGCTGGGCATATCAGCGCAGTTCAACGTTGCCAGAGACCAAAGAAGCGCTTTACTCAGGTCGCAGCGCGAGGCGGCTCACTGGAGGAATGTTTGAAAACTATCTGTGCTCGACTGCCAGCAGATCACAGGCACATTACACCCAATAAAGTTTGGACTTGTACTGGCAGAGAGCGAATGCAAATTCTTGTAGGCATACACAGACGCAACATATACAGACAATAACACCCACAACACTTCAACAGCATATGAAAGGAATAAAAATAAATCCGCAAATCGCGCACAATACACCAGTTAGAAAAACAAGGAGTACCAAAGCGGCGTGCAGAAACTAAACTGACTCGGAGACTGAGAAGAAACATTTATCACACGATGTGGATAGCAAACATTAAAATAAAACAGATAAGTCAAGCAAAAAATAAACACAATATCGAAAACACAATAAACAAAGGTAAAGAAAACAAGTCGCGTAAGGCGAAAATACAATATTTAGTCAAGTAGCTGTCGAACTCACAGAATGAAACTGAACGCAATGCAACGCAGCAAGACATCGTCAGTCCACCGCGCACGGCAAAGGCAGTGAAATTGACAAGAAGAGCGGGGTAGTAGTTGCGCTGAGAAGGATAGCACGCTTTTCTGTACCTCTCTTCGTTTTAACTTTCTGAGCGTGTTTTTAATCCAAACATATATCATATCTATATGTTTTTGGAATCAGGAACCGACAAGGAATAAGATGAAAGTGTTTTTAAATTGATTTCGACAATTAAATTTTGATAATAATTTTTATATATTTAATTTTCAGAGCTTGTTTTTAATCCGAATATAACATATTTATATGTTTTTGGAATCAGCAAATGATGGAGAATAAGATAAACGTAAATTTGGATCGTTTTATAAATTTTTATTTTTTTTTACAATTTTCAGATTTTTAATGACCAAAGCATTAATTAATTTTTAAGCCACCAAGCTGAAATGCAATACCGAAGCCCGGGCTTCGTCGAAGATTACTTGACCAAAATTTCAACCAATTTGGTTGAAAAATGAGGGCGTGACAGTGCCGCCTCAACTTTCACGAAAAGCCGGATATGACGTCATCAAAGACATTTATCAAAAAAATGAAAAAAAACGTTCAGGGATTTCATACCCAGGAACTCTCATGTCAAATTTCATAAAGATCGGTCCAGTAGTTTAGTCTGAATCGCTCTACACACACACACACACACACACGCACGCACACACGCACACACGCACGCACATACACCACGACCCTCGTTTCGATTCCCCCTCGATGTTAAAATATTTAGTCAAAACTTGACTAAATATAACAAAAAGAGATGCTTGCCGACAGTCAGTGTGTGAGTGCGTGGTTTGTGCGTCAGCGGGGTGTGTGTGTGTGTGTGTGTGTGTGTGTGTGTGCGCGTGCATGCGTGCGTAGCGGCTACGTTCTTGCGTGTGTGCGTTCGAATGAGAAAGAAGAGAGAGAGAGGATTGAAGAATGAGGTCACGCTCTCTGTCACATGAATACATATACACACACTGAAGGCTACCTCGGACACGAACACTTGCCAACAACTGTGGTTGGACATGCTTTTGAAATGGAATATTTTTTCGACATGATTTCTGGACATACGAATCCCGCTGTGTTGCCTACTGATGTTGCGAATGATGAAGGTTTTGAGTTGACTGACCTTGAGGAGGTATTGCATCAGGCGTTTATCGTCTCAAATTATATCCTTGCTACTTTTCAGGAGTCAACTATTGCCATTCATGGTAACTTGGATAGTCAAAGTTTTTATTTGTTTGATCATCAGTTCCCATCAAAGAAACAGAAATGGTAACCATTCTTCAAATGGCGCTGCAGTTTTGATGTCATCAAGTTAATTCCTTTGCAGAATTGATTGATTTTCTCAAAAGCCATTATCAATGTGTTTATCAATTAACACCTGTTCATTTCTGTCCAACTGCAATGCAAACTCAATGTGGAGGAAACAAGGATTCATTACAAACAAGTCATCCCTGTACATCAACAGATTTATGTACCTCAATCAATACTGCTAGTATGAGTGACAGGAATCTAAAAGAAAAAAACAACCAAACGCAAATGTACTACTACTTCAACGACTCGTTTGAATGTAAAACAGAAATGTAACACTATCTGTGACAATGACGGTTCTACGACTCGTTTGAATGACGGTATAGATCGAACCTTAACCCACAACTACGAAAATTTGTGTCAGACTTTTTTGAACAGGAAAATATGCCTCTGTTCAACAGTAACCAACACATGGAAGATGTTTTTGAAACTTTACAGAAATGTAACACTAGCCTATCTGTGACAATGTTGCTTTTGAATTGAACCCACATTTGTTGAACAGGAGAGAATGTTCCTGTTCAACAGTGCCCAAAACACTGAATCTGACGTTTTTGAATCTTTTCTGTCATCTAACTGAATCTGACGTTTTTGAATCTTTTCTGTCATCTAACCCAATTGCTCATGACTTCATCGATCTTGAACATGCCTACTTTTCAAAGAAAGACAGACAAAAGCGAAATCTGCATGTTAGCCATCTGCCTGAAATGGTCAATGCACTTTTGTAAAATTGTCACATCTGTTATGCACTTTTGTGAAATGGTCAGTGCTGTTGTGCACTTATGCAAAACTTGGTGCTGTGCTGTTAACATTTGAACAAAATGCATTTTGTTCAATGTTTAGTGCAACTTGCTACTATATAATCGCTGTATGCGCTTTGTGGTAATAATGCACTGTTTAGTGCACTTGCTACTATATAATCGCTGTATGCGCTTTGTGTAAATGCACTTTGTGAAAAGTTTGCGCTAAATGTTGGCACTATGCATCATTGTTGGAGCACCCTCCTGTAGTAGATGCACCATGCATAAAAATGTACTTATGTGAAATGTTTCGTGTAAATTATTGTCACAATAATGTTTTGTGCGCCCCCATGTATGTGTTCTGTGCTAATAATGCACGGTTGTGAAATGTCCGTACACATTTTGTGGCACTATGTAATTGTTAGTGCATCCTCGTGCGGATGCTTCGTGCTAAAATTGCACTTCCATTAAAATATTGTACGCTCATGTCAACTGGTACTATATTTTCAATTGTTTCTCTGTCAATTTCAGATGTTTGTTTCCAATTACTTCAGTATCTCCCTGTTGCAATTCCAGGTGATTCATTATGCATGTGCCAATCAGTTTGAGGTGTTTAATTCTGATTCCTGTATTTACAGTGTAAAATTAAAACTATTGTTTTCAAACATTCCTAGGACACCTGGTAATGGTTCTGTGTTTTTTTGTAATTTGTATTTTGTTTTTCTGCAATAAATATTTGAAATGGATCTGAGACTGACTTACTACTTTTAGCACTCTTTTTCACCACATTCCCACGTACAGATATTGCAATATCAACTCTTCCTTTCTACCTGTTTCAAACAAGCTCTATTTTTTAATTAAAAAGTTTTTTTTTCTTGTGGCTGTTTGATCAAGGCAAGCATTGACTGAAATAAACAATTTATATAGGCCTATATCCAGCACAACATGCAATTCATTAACTTTTGACCCTAACCTTTAACACTTCCCAAATAAATCTTTGGTGGACATTGCATCGACGCTGTTCATTTTGAATGAACATTTTTCTTGTTAGATCAGTGGTCTATGCCGGCGCATAGTTGTGTATTGACTGGATCAATCGCCAACTCGCTGCGCTCGCGGTAAGTGCTGACAACCGGAAGAAAGCTGCATTCCGAAAAAAGTCACTTCCGTTTCGCCATTTTTCGATGATGCCAGAGAAGTGAACCATGATTTCAAGATGCCCGGTGCAAATTGTTGTATGCCTGGATGCAGCGTGAGCTCACTAAGATCTTCAACGCTTATAACTTTCCATGGTATACCAAACGGAAAAGCGGATGCCGAATGGAGAGCTGCTCTTCCACAAAATCAACCGTGCTGACAAGCTTTTCAACCCGAAGAATGCGAGGATATGTTCCCGACATTTCAAAGAAACATGCTTCAAATACGGTACGTAAAAAAACTAGTAATATAGCGAAAATAAGCTTTCATCTGATTGTCTGTGCTGTGTTGTTTTGCTTGTAATGCTTCAAGTGACGAAGCTCTAGTAGTATCAATCAATCAGTATGAGGCTTAGTACTTGTAGTAACTAGTACTTTTACAGCTCGCAGACAAAAAATAACACAATCGTATTCTGAATCATACATTGACAAAGGCGTAATTCTGAGCTATAATTATTAGGTAATGGGGAAAAAACCACTCTTTGTTCTTGTGATAATGTGTTTTTGAATATATTCTAGTAAACTTCTGGGTTAGAACTTAGATTTCTTTTGTTGTTTTACTCGGTCACTGAGTCAGTCTTGTTCATTCTTGACAGATTTGCAGTAGTGTGTTTTACTAATTCTTGTTTCTATTTCAATAGATCTAAATGTATAGGTCTGTTTAGTTAATTTAACTTATAATTTCGACTCAGCATTTTGAACATTTTCTTTGCATGTTTTTTTGCTGGGCCTACAGGCAAGCGAGCACTCATTCCAGGAAGTCTGCCAACCAACCATGTGCTACAGAAGTCAGTAGAAATGTTAGGCGCGTTTGATCGATCTGCGCGATCGCGCTGCGCGTTTGGTGGATCGATCAAACGCGCACACATCGATCGATGTGTGCGCGTTTGATCGATACAAAGAATACAAGAATCGTTAAAACGCGCAGCTCTTATATACTTGCGCATTTGGACGATCCGTCTCACAAATCACCATCGTACTACGCACACACACGTCTGCTGGCAATGACCGGAAGTTATGACCGGAAGTAGGTCTTTCTCTTTCTCTCTCTCTCTCTGTCGATGAACCCATATACTTCAGCTACTGTCAGTATGTTTGTCCCTGTCCCTGTATCTCTTTCTCTCTCTTCCTTGGCCCGCGTGCGTCTCTCTCTCTCTCTCTCTTCTCTCTCTCTCTCTGCTCTCTCTCTCTCTCTCTTTCTGTCTCTCTCTCTCTCTCTCATTTAGGCAGTCATCGTGCGCACTTGGTCTTGTGCTTGCCGTGTACACACGGGGGTGTTCGGACACCGAGGTGCGAGTCTGCACACAAAGTTGACTCGGAGAAATAAATCTCTCGCCGAACGTGGGGACGAACTCACGCTGACAGCGACCAACTGGATACAAATCCAGCGCGCTACCGACTGACTGAGCTACATCCCCGCCCGTGTGTGTGTGTTTGTGTGTGTAAGGTTGTGCATGTGTGTGTATGTGCGCGGGTGTATATGTGTATGTGTCTGGGTGTATGTAAGTGCATGTGTGCAGTGTGTGTGTGTGGTGTGTGTGTGTGTGTGTGTGTGTGTGTGTGTGTGTGTTTTTGTCTCTTAGGTGGTTCACAATCGTATTGAACTTTTCGCTTGACATCAAGATTGATTTGGGACACATGGCTGATGCATGTATCTGCCTCCACTTGCCGCAGTGTGTGCCTAAACCTCTCCATCATGTATGAGTGAAACGAATGAAGAGAGACTGAAGCAATAAAACTAACTTGAGCCTATGTGAATAGAGCTCAGCAGTAATCACACAAAAAAAGAAAAAATAGGGGTATATTTCGGAACATTCCTGTATTTGAAACTTTTCACTTCCGGCGTACGACGTGTGTGTGCGGTAGGGACTTACTTTGTGACAGATCGTCCAAATGCGCAAGTATAAGAGCTGCGCGTTTTAACGATTCTTGTATTGTATTCTTTGCATCGATCAAACGCGCACACATCAATCGATGTGTGCGCGTTTGATCGATCCACCAAACGCGCAGCGCGATCGCGCGATCGCGCAGATCGATCAAACGCGCCTAACAGAAACACCAAAGACTCCAGCCAGGAAACCCCCAGTGAGTAAAAATTGCTGTTATTTGCCCAGTATAGTATGCTATTAGTGATACTGATAGTGATAATATGCTACTTGTAACTCTTTTGTGAGTACCGGTACATGTATACTGGGTTTTCTCAGTTTCTGTCCGCTGTCAGTGTGAGATTTATAGTTATATATTATAACCTGTTTTTCTAGTTTCATGGTTTAGCCACGACTCACTTTGAATGAGGGTCATCTGCCAGGCATTTAGCTGATTATCTGATAAGTGATATTTTTTAATTTGCTATTTATAAATTACAGTTACAGTAAACTAACACTGTCGCACAAAGTATGTGACTTTAAAAAAAGATTTGTTTGAAATCATGTGAGCTCTGTCCACTAGATGATGGAGAAGGGAATTTTTCCAGTTGAGTCTGCAACATGGATTTTTTCTCTCTCGGATAACAAATAGTACAGTATGGTAGGAAAAATTTAGGGTTGGTGTGGCGATAACTTCTTCTTCTGCGTTCGTGGGCTGAAACTCCCATGTACACTCGTGTTTTTACGTGTATGACCGTTTTTACCCCGCCATTTAGGCAGCCACACGCCGCTTTCGGAGGAAGCATGGTGGGTATTTTCGTGTTTCCATAACCCACCGAACTCTGACATGGATTACAGGATCTTTTCCGTGCGCACTTGGTCTTGTGGTTGCGTGTACAGTAGTACCTGCCATATCCGGTCACCCATTAGTCATTGCAAAGGTGACCGCAAATATCAGGTGGCCGTTCATTACAGGCCCCCTCCTCCTCCAAAAAAACACGATCAAGTTTTCATGAAGAAAAGAAAGCGATCATCCACGAGCCGCCGATTCATTGTCTCTGTTAGTTTTGCTTTCGTTTATACATCTTAATTATTTGCGTGTTTAACTCGATCGTCCTGGCTAAGCTATTGTTTCGTATGTTTCTATGTGTGTTGTTTGGATTATTATATATGTATTTGAGTGTCAGATAAACAAGTGTTTCAAACTCACATCAGCTGTGATCGATCCGGAAGTGACTGCCGTAAATGTACATGTATGCGCATGTCTGTATTTACAGTTTGCGCATGCGTAAGTATTCATGTCGTCTGCTCGTGCTGTGCCGTCTGTGCACACAACACACACACACACACACACACACACACCACAGGCGCTCGCCCGCGAAAGTGACAAGTGGCCGTTAAGTGGCCGCTCCTGTCGAGTAAGAGGGGCACCTTAGGGCAAAAATCAGTGACCGTTGACCGCGTCAGACAGGTTAACGGCCATTAAGAGTCAATTATAGAAGGAAAACTCATTAGTCATGGGAAAGCTGGCCGCTCCGGGTAGGTTCACGCCCACGAAAGGGCCGGAAATGGAAGGGACTACTGTACACACGAAGGGGATAAGTCACTAGCAGGTCTGCACACAAGTTGACCTGGGAGATCGGAAAAATCTCCACTCTTAACCCACCAGGCGGCCGCGGCCGGGATTCGAACCCTCGACCTTCCGATTACGAGGCCGACGTCTTACCACCCCGCCACAGCGCCCGTCGTGTGGCGATAACAATAAAGATATGTCATAGTGACTTGACTAATTGATTTGAATTCTGCTGCAGGTCAGTCGCCCCCCACCTCCTGGTTGCCTACTACAACTTCGAGGAAATACGACAGGACACCCTTCAGCTTGCTGCACCATGGTGTCTCTTGGAGAACAGCAAGGAACAGATACAGGGAATAACCGAAGCCAGCCAAGTGAAACTGTTGTCCTCTACGTTATGATTACGTACTCCAGCAGACATCAACTTGTGGTCGACGTGCGTGGGTTTTGCTCAAAATACGTAAGTATTCGTCAGTGTTTGGCTTCTCGAATTAAGTTTCAACTTAATCTCTGTCTCGAACCACAGGCGGAAGGTATCGTTCACTGGACCACTACTTACATAGAAAGACTATACTGAACGAATCGTCGGTAAGCTTACCACACTGTCATACTGTCATACTCATAGTGATATCACTGATACATTTGTACAGGTAAACATGGCTGTTTGCTGAAAAAATCGTTGTGAAAAATTGTAATGTCTCTGAAGTTTGATTCAGTCCGTCATTCATTTTGATGGGAAGTCAACCCTTGGTGAGGCTAATACTAATATTGTTTTGATCTGTATTCTGCCAGTGCCATTGCCAACTGCCATGGTTGTTCTTGTGGAGTTCTAGAACAAGCTCTGGTTTGAATGACCAGCTAAAATTAATGCTAATAGTAAATAAGTACATTATTTTTGCATTAGCGGGGTATACAAAATATTTTATTAAAAAAATACCGCATGGTTTTGCTTGATCAAATCATTTATCAGCTAACAATATGCTTTTATTTCAGTTGGACCTGACTTGAGCATGGTTCCGTTGTCTCCGCAACAACAGCTTGATTGAGATACAGGCATGTCCAGTTTTCAGCAAGTGCAGGCTGAGTGTGAAGATCTGATTGCTGATCTAGACACAACATAAGCTGCTTGACACTATTCCAAGGTAAGCGAGAAGCTTTGAAAATAGTTACTTTAATTCAGTAATGCGTAATTATGTATGCAATACTCCTGCTGGTGAGTTCACTACAAACAGGTACTACATTAGAACTAGAAGAATAGGTTCCACAAGAACATTTCTGACTGTTGATGCCACTAAAACTCTCGTTACATCCTGCATTCTGTGTAGATTAGATTACAGCAAATCCCTTCTCCTAGGCTGCCCTGACTCCACTCTCCAACCCTTGCAAAAAGTACAAACTCTGCAGCACTCCTCTCATGAAAGAACTTCACTGGCTTCCTGTGTCTCAACGTATTAGGTATAAAGCTGCCTGCTTCTGCTACAAGATCATCTCTCATTCTCTGAATCGGCACCTGCCTATCTTTCGTAACTGGTCTCCCTCTACACTCCCTCTCGCACCCTTCATTCTTCTGCTGATGCTCGACTTCTCCGTCAAGGTTGCTTTAAACGCAAGGCTCATGGCTTCCGCACGTTTTCATATCATGGCCCTCAGTTATGGAATTCACTCCCCTTTCTATTACGTCACTCTCCATACATGATTTCATCTTTTAAGTCCAATTTGAAAACTCACTTGTTCCAACAACATTACGGATAGTTCCTTAGGCCAAACAAAAAAATGGTCTGTTTACGGTAACATAGGCCAACAAAATAGGGTCGGTAGGTCGGGATTTATTTTCTTTTTTTCCCCCAAAAAACATATTTTTAAATTATTTTGCCAAAAAACATTGACAAACTTTGTTTTAAATTTTGATTTTTTTTTCTTTTTTTCCCAAATGCCAAAAAAAAGTCTAGGGTCGCGCAAAAAAATAGGGTCGGTCGGGATACCGTAAACAGACTTCTTTTTTTTTTGGCATTGAGTCTGGGGATGTGAGATGTGCATGATGTGTTGTTTGAATCTGACAGTGATTGTATGAATTTTTTATACACGTATTGTTGTCACGCGCTTTGAACTTCTGATAAGGCGCTTTATAAATGCCCGTTATTATTATTATTATTATATAAGTAGATACACACTTGTAAACTTATGTTAGTTTTCACACGTGAGCATGAAGTGCCTTTATGAGGAATGTATAGTGGCTTGCAATATTGAATTTGAGGGATGTTTGCAGTTATATAATATATTAGCACAGCTCAGTTTTCTACAGGGTTCCGTGAGAACAGTGAAATTCTCCTTTGAGGACTGAAAAATATCTTGGATAATTGGTCTTAATTGGGGGGGGGGGGGGGGGGGGGGGGGGGGGGGG
>NW_027129271.1:0-32500 GCF_037325665.1 Littorina saxatilis
CTGCTTATTGCCTAGTCAGTCTACGGAAAATGGCACCATAACCAAGGATTTATTGCTAAAGAATTTCTGTTTTCAGATTCATGTTCTGCTATGTTTGTAGTATGTCTGGTCAAAAATCGAGAAAAATATAATTATTTTTAAAAAAGTTATCAAGTGTGTTTGTCAGTGTGTATTTTGTCACAAAGCGATTCTACGTTTTTTACATTGTCTGAACTGTTTTGACACCACGAACATCAAATATAACATGCAAGTCACAGTTTATGATTACAATATAAAAAAATGTCTAAGATATTAAAAATCAAAAGGTCAAGGTCATTGGGTCATAAGGTCAAATTTGTTGTTTATGCGTGAAGTGAAGGCTGTGTAATCATTTTCAGCAGCATAACGAATTTTTTTTTTATACACGCACTAAACACACACACACACACACACACACACACACACACACACACACACACACACACACACACACACACACACACACACACACACACACACACACACACACACAAACAGAGGGGAAGTTCCAAAGTAATTGGTACACAAGGTCATATTTATTGTTTTCAACTAAAAGTAGAATACTGTACTCATTTTAAACCAAACATCATCTTTGTGAAGGTTTTGTTCTACAAAAACATAAGTATTCCTGTACAGGAGAATGTAAGCGCACTCAAGCAACATGTAAAAAGGCCACAAAGTTTGCAGTGTAAACTAAGAAAAGGAAGATGAATGATGTCAGGAAGTCGCTGGATAGTCTACCGCGTGACAAGGGAGCAGGGTATACAAAAGCAAACCATTCAAACACAAGCAATGAAACAACAAACGTAAACAAGGCAATTGATTAGATAAAGCATCACATAATCAAATAATCGACAACATTTTAAATTCAAAGCACATAACTCCAACATCATTACACAAACATTGCACAACATTCATAAACATTATTGACCAATAATGTATTCACAGCGTTAGTCATGCATTGGTCGACTGCAGACTGCAGAATTGAGCATCAAAGCAGTCATAAAACACTCAATGAATGCATTCACTGAATACAAATATCTGTGAACACATTCCGTAATCAGAAAAAAATCAGGAAACAACAGGAATGATAATAATTATGTCCCTTGAAAAACATCTCACAACATCAGTCACTGTCATAGAAATAAAGAAAGGCTCCAATACACATTTGTACATTTGAAAAACATCTCACACCGGTCACTGTCATAGAAATAAAGAAAGTCTCCAATACATATTTGTACATTCTCCAAAGAGCAATGCTAGTTGTTCTCTTAATCATCTGTCTGTAGAAAGGCCTGCCCAACATCGATCCGTCCTGCGTACATGGTGACCGGCTTGGAAGCTCTGGTAGACATCCTTGTGAGTTTCTTTCAGCTGCAGCATGTCCTGGAGATACAGGTGGAGGGATTTGGTGTAGAGGTTGTGCCCTGCTGCTGCCATGAAAGGCATCATTTCATGGACAGTGGACAGATGCAGGTCCCAGTTTCCTGTGCGTTCAGCTTTGAGGAACTTGCGCAGAATGTCAACCATGTCCATGTACTGAATCCACAGTGCAGCTGTGGGGTGGCACTTGAGGGTTTGCTTTTGGCGTTCTAGTTTTAGCTGAATCGATGCGATTGTCTCATCAACGCAAACTTCTCCTAGCGGGATAGCTCCACTCATCAACAAGTCCCACATGTTGGCTGCACGGGCAAGGTCCCCATCAGGCTCCTCACATGAGACAGGAGCATCTTCATTTGCTGATGGCGCGATATCATCCACTGTCCCAGCAATTTGCACATCTTCTGGTACATCTGTGCTATCAATTTCCTCAATGGAGACGTCACTTAGTGTCACATCCAGGTCTGGGAGTGGCAGAGAGATTTTGAACGTTTGTGAGGTCAGGAGTGCGTTCAGAGCCGAGTCAACCAGAAAGTGGCCTCTAACTGCTCGGGACACTGCCTTGCCTTGAAGCATGTAGTTGACAGCTGTTGGTGCATATGTCAGTTCTAGCACCTCCTGCAGACCGCTGCCCTCCATCAAACGTCCAATGCAGCCCAAAAAGCTCATTTCCATGTGAAAACCTTCAAGCCTTAGAACAATGGAGGCCAAGTCAGCATCATCAGGTTTGTTGGCGACGATCTCATGGGCTTTCCAAAATAGGGGCTGGTCGAAAGTGAGCACTGGAGTCGAGCCATGTCTCTTTGCTTCCTTCGCCGTGAACAGCAGTGTAGAGTGAATGCAAGTCAGATCACCAGGGTTCATGTCGATCATTGGCAAGAAGAAAACGCTCGACTTACCAGGGTGACGGTCGTTGTGGACAGCCTGCATCGTTCCAGACCATGAAGGTCTTGCAGGCTTCAGCGGCCACACCACCTTCCACAAGACATCAAGGTGTATAGATGGGTCAACAGCTCGCAGGTTTTCTAGTTCCCTGTATGTAGTGTTCCCAAAGTGAACTGCCTTTGACTGGAAATACACGATGTCAATTGTTCCCTTTTCTTTTGAATCTTTGGAGGTGACATCCAACCTAGGAATAGGCGTTGTTCGTCGTGTTCCAGGAGTTGTGGTAGCAATCATTCCCATACCATGGAAAGAATTGTATCCATCCAAGGTACAGGAATTGTGATCCACATTGTCAGCCACGTATTGTAGAATCACATTCTTGGCACATCCTGGAATATCTGTACTTTGGGACACAGCTGCATTTGCCTCAAATCTCTGCACCTCTGTGTAGGAAGACGAGAAGCCCATCGCATTCAACACATCGATCAGATATCGGGAGCCAAAATGGTGGTGCATTTGGACTCCAAGTCCAATTTGAAGTGGGGCGATGACAACCCTAGGTCGAGCTGCCTGGACAATTGCTTGTCCCACAGATGCAATTTTATTGTCAGCATCTTTTTCGCTGAAAATCAAACGCAGGAAAAGCTGAAGGGACTGGGGAACAAAGTCCAGGTTGTACGCCCCTGAAGAAATATCCTCTGATGTTGGATATTCCTTGTTTGTCGTTGCAGAAGCAGCTTTTATTTCATTCTTTATCAGTGCTGCAGCAGCTTTCACCAGCTTCAGTTTTTCACTTTCGTCGTCATTAGTCTTCGGAGAATTGTAGAAATCATGAAGAATGGATTTAGCTGTTGTGCGGAATGTTACAACATTAGACTTGCCCAGAATGTTCGCTATGATGATTTTTTCATCAAATCTCTCCAAGAGCTTTTCCTTCATCCATTTGGTGGTGTAACCAACCCCTCCACTGAACTCTTGCATTTTCTGCACAAGCTCTCCGATGGTGATCTGTTCGTCATCGTGGTTAATGAGATATTCTGCTGTTTTCTCAAAAACTTCAAGTTTTTCAGTGTCCGGTGGTCTACCCACACTTCGGCTTGGAGCGTTTGTCAGTGCGTATGCACCTGGCTTGTCATTATAACGTTTGGGAATTGACAGACCAAGCGCTCTGAAGTTACAGTTACAAGTTATATGGTACACAGCATCTGCTGCATGCAGGTCTCTTGCAAATTCAAGCTTTCCCTTGACGATATCTGCCCACTCATCATTTCTTTCGTCACATTTTTTCAAAATTTCAGTTTGTAAAGATAATGTTCTGACTCTGTATGCCTCATCAGGTCCACGTGTTTTGGAAAGATTTACCCGAGTCCCACAGAAAAAGCAGCAACTTGCAAAGTCAAATCTGTGTTGCTTAGATCGTGTGCTTCGCTCTCCAAGCTCAGTCTTATCGGTATCTCTGTTTTGCTGTCTTAAGTCTTTCTCGATATTATTGTCGTTGGTGTAATCCCTTCGACACTCGATATGCACCCTTTGACCAACTGTAGGCTGAACGGTTCTGTTCTGTCTTCTCTGGCTCGAATCCTTGATTCCTGTATCAACAAACAAATAACATTGCTCACTACAAACTCTTTTTTATAGACATTTCAACAGAAGCACGCAATTTGTTAACCGGCTATGACCCCACACACTTGCTTTGATAAGTCTCACTGGATGACACCCAGTAATACAACAAACTACAAATACAGCACAACATGTAAAAGAACACCAAAGGGAAAAAACAACAAAAGAACAAAAACAAACAAAATAAAAAAGGACATAAAACAAACAAACAAACAAACAAACAAACAAACAAACGTTATAGTATACAGAACACTAAGAAACTCAAATTTATCATAAGAATTGAAACAAATCAAGAGAGAGAACATACTTGCACATCCTTTCTTTCCCAGGGTATTAAACTCGACGTCACATGGTTCGTTGCATATTGGACAGGTTTTTAATGGATCATCCATTGTGGTAGCCTTTGAAGTGCTGCAAGTAAAATAGTTTTCATGAACACAAATTTGTAATGTTCAACATTGATAACAGCACCACCATTAAATACCACAATAATATATAGTGCGTCCTGCATGTTACTTATGTAATCAGTTGATTCTAGAGGAAAACAACTAAAACACATGAAAATAGGAATTTTGACTGGAATGTTCAGCCATACAAATCCTTGCTAAAAGAGAGTTTTTCAGGCGGCAGTACAGACAGTAAAACCTTCAGTTAAAGTATTTTATGGAATAGTCAAACCAAAACTAACCTTCATTGTTTTAAAGTTGTAGATGACCACAAATAAACGTCCATGCAGCTCTGGTGTATCACAAAGACTGAAGTGAAAAACTGCTTCAAATAATCAAACTGTGAAGATTCCAGCAAGATGGTATCAAAGACAGGTTGTGCTGTCAGACCAGAGTTATGGTGAGAGCATCCGGCGAGCGCGCGGTCACGGCGATCAGATTACTGATAGCCAGCCTCCCTTACCCTCTATCCAGGAACCCCCTCATCCCCCCCTCTTCCTGCTGCAGAATGGCAGGCGAGTGATGCCATGATCTCTCTGTATCGAACTTTTAATCGATCATATCTCGGCCGTGCGATCTTCAAATGGAGTCGAATTGTGTATGCATGTTAAGTGTTCCATGCTGAGCGCAGCCATTATAAAATAAATTCTTTAGGATTTAATCCTTAGTCTCCGGCAGTATGACTGAACAATTATGGCCTGGCTCAATAGGAAGTCTATCTGACCTGGCTCGGTGGTTGTAGTCCAATTACCTCTACGGCACAGCGAGGTCCTCTGGCCATTGTTCGCTCGGCCAGTCTACTCATCTGCTTCGCTGACCAGTACAATGTGTGTGTGTGTGTGCGTGTGCGTGTGAGAAAGAGAGAGAGAGAGAGAGAGAGAGAGAGAGAGAGAGAGAGAGAGAGAGAGAGAGAGAGAGAGAGAGCGAGAGAATACTTTTTTATTGCATAAAAATTGTCATTGGGATAAAAAAAAAAAACACAAAAAACAGGAAATAAATAACACAGAATACCTTATTACCAGGTCATCAAAGAATTCTTAGAAGAGAGAGAGAGAACGAGAGAGAGAGAACGAGAGAGAGACGGAGAGAGAGAGAGAGAGAGAGAAAGAGAGAGAGAGAGAGAGAAAGAGAAAGAGAGAGAAAGGGAAAGAGAGAGAAAGAAAGAGAGAGAGAGACAGACAGACAGTCAGACAGACAAAGAGACAGACAGACAGAGAAACAAAGCAAAGTAAGAAGAACCAAGATAAAGAGATCAACAGCAGGAGCGACTCATTAGTTTCTCATTCCCGCCCCGCCTAAATGTAGGCCTGATTGCGCGGTCACGTGACTGGCTTCTTGCGGTGCTGGTCAGTCAACCTTCGGGCCACACTAATGACAGTCCAATCAGATAGCTTGGTTCAATAATGACCACCTGGACAAGGGCAAGTTTCAGAAGGGGGCAGGGTGTGTGTGTGTGTGTCTCTGTGTGTCTGTGTGTGTGTGTCTGTGTGTGTGTGTGTCTGTGTGTGTGTGTGTCTGTGTGTGTGTCTGTGTGTGTGTGTGTCTGTGTGTGTGTCTGTGTGTGTCTGTATGTCTGTGTGTTGGTCTGTGTGTGTGGGTGTCTGTGTGTGTCTATATGTGTGTGTGTGTGTATGTGTGTGTGTGTGTGTGTATGTGTGTGTGTGGTCAATCTTGAACGATTCTCTAGACAACACTAATGACAACCCAAGGCTGACCCCTACGAACGCCAGGAATTAAGATGCAAGGATGTCGGCAGCAAGACTGACCACTAAGAACGTGAGGAAGATACAAGGATGTCGGAAGGAAATGGAGGAGGGAGGAGAAGATACTTATGGTCAGTCTTGACCGATTCTTGCGGTGGTCAACCTCAATGCCACACTAATGTCAGCCCAAAAACTGACCGCCATGAAGTACAGGATGAAAAAGAATAACAAGAAAGGGGGGAGGGGGGAGAAGATGTTTGTGGTCAGTCCTGAACTGTTCTTGCGATGGTCAACCTCTGTGCCTCACTAATGTCAGCCAAAAAACTGACCGCCATGAACACCAGAGAGAGACGATGTCCGAACAGGAAAGAGAGAAGGGAGGAGAAGATGCTTATGGTCAGTCTTGAATGGTTCTTGCGGTGGTCTCACTAATGTCAGCCCATGTTTGTGGTCAGTCCTGAACTGTTCTTGCGATGGTCAACCTCTGGGCTACACAAATGACAACCCAAGACTGATCACTATAAGAACACCAGGACGATGTAAGAAAGAGAACGGATTTCGACAGGTAAGGGAGGAGGGAGGAGACAGTGTGTGTGGTCAGTCTTGACCGGTTCTCGCGGTGATCAACCTCTTGGCCACTCTGATAATAGTCCAAGAATAACCACCAGGAACTAGAAGAGAAAAGATTTCGACAAGAAAGCGAGGAGAAGATGTTTGGATTAAACAGTAGTATTTTATTCAGACTTTTAATTTTTTTAAATTTTTACAAAGCCATGGAGCGCATAATATAATGAAGGGGCGCTGTGCTCTTAGAGACAACAGTGGCGGACGATATTGTCAATTCATAATAAATAATTCATTACTACGAGAAGATGTTTCCGGTCAGTCCTGAATGTTACTAACGGAGGTTACATTTGGTAACAATGAAAATCACAAAACTGACCGCCACGAACAGGCGGAGAGACGATGTCCGAACAGGAAAGGGGGAGAGAGGAAAGGGGGAGAGAGGAAAGGGGGAGAGAGGAAAGGGGGAGAGAGGAAAGGGGGAGAGAGGAAAGGGGGAGAGAGGAACAGATACTAGTGGTCAATCTAGAAGGGTTCTTGCGGTGGTCAACCTTTGGGAAACACTAATGACAGCCCAAGACTGACCCCTAAGAGCGCTAGGACGATACGAAGATGTCGACAGAAAATGAAAGGAAGGGGGGCGCGGGGGGGGGGGGGGGGGGGGGGGTGGTTGGAAGCTACTGTCTTGAACGGTTCTTGTGGTAGTCAACCTCTGGGAAGCGCTAATCATAACGACGAATCCAAAACTGACCGCCACGAGCAGAAGGAGAAGAAAGAATGTCGACAGGAAAGTGAGAGCGGAGAAGATACTTGTGATCAGTCGTGAACGGTGCTTGCGGTGGTCAACCTCTGGGAAGCGCTAATCACAACGACGAACCAAAGCTGACCGCCACGAAAAGGGAGAGAAAAGATGTCCCAAGAAAACACGATTTCCGCCACCCTCAAACACCCCCCCCCCCCCCCCCGGACCACAAACACATCCTCCCCATTCTCCCTTCAGCTCAGCTCCAAGAAAACCCGAAGCAGACGGCACAAACAAGGTGATAACAAGCGAGGAGTGGAGGTCAGTGCCAGACTTGATTGGATCATTGCAATCTCATTACCACCCTCTCGGCGTGTCTCGGCGTGTCTTCTTCCCCTCAGGCCAAGACCCTGTCAGGTCATCGCCGGCTTGTCCAGTCCACTTAATTAACACCTGCTACACTGACCAGTAGGCCTTGTCCATTCAACACTGAGGGCCCTCCCCCCCCCCCCCCCCCCCTCCATGTCTTCCTTGCCCTTCTCCAGCGCTTATTAATGACGAACGACACCGATTGCACAAAACTAAGACGTGAAACAATTAAGGATGAAAGTCGCTTGTTGATTTCAATGCTAGTTATTCTCGCAGGTGCCAGGAGATTGGTTCCGTATTACTCTCGCTTACTCCATTACACATGTATGCACTGAGAGCGCTTACTTCCCTTTGGATATAAATAAGACATAAAACGTTATTTGTATCTTTGACTCCGTCTCGGAGGAACACCGACTTTCTCGATCAGTGTAAAATGTCATATTTTGGTCAACAATACGAATAACATTTTCATGAATTATGTGTTTTTGTCCGACTCTGACGTCACATGGCTCAATGAAGGAAGATTCAATGTTCAATCGATACATCTCTTGTTGACACTCGCTTCGAAAGTGAGACCTCTGACGTCAAAAGTGAAACAAATTTCGAGAAAACGTCACAATGCCACCAACAGCGTCACGCACAAATTCTGTTACTTAATCTCCCGAGGAACTGACAATGATTTTCGAGAACGCAGTTTTGTCTCCGCCAGTTACTTCGTCATACCAGCAGTTTGAAATCTCTTGTGAGGTCACTTCAAAAGGCTGTGCAGGTATCTGTATTTATTCCCCCCTCTGCTTCTTTACCTCTGTAAACTTGTAGAGCTAGTTATTTTTCGATAATGACCCAGCAACCAAACAAATAACGAGCCAGCAACAGCCTGAATCCTCGATAGTGCAATGGATTGAGAAGCTGTTCTGTTTTGGTACTACTTTTGCGACTGAAAAGTTCCGAACGCTCTATACGTACGAAATATACATCTCTGGAGCAAACAATACAAACATACCGCATTTAAATTAACAACTACAGGCCTGAACATATGAATCTCCATATAAAATCCATGAGTTAGGTTGTTTTCTGAGTCTAGATCTGCCGTGCACACACCGTTCATCACAAGCAAATTCCCAAGGCAAGTAACTCATACTCTTGCCGACAAGAGTAGTTCCCCTTCTTTTAACGCAGTTTCTTCGACAACACTGACTGCAATCCGACGGTCAGTTTTCAACAATATTTCATTTTATAAACAGATCACACGCAACCAAATGCACACATCTCATCAATTTAAACAACATAAAGCGGTTTCATACACTATTTTCCCCAGAAAACTGAACTTCATACAGTAATTAACGTTGGAACACGGGTGCAAAAGTTCGTCTGCTAGTCCCATTTGACGAAAGAACATTTTCCTAAACGATACTAAAACATAAACAGAACACACAATATCTGCCTTTACCGCCACAACAGAATAACAGCATATCTGTGTACTTGATTTTAGTCTAAAACAGGGAAACTGACAAGAAGTGTTAACAGAATGGAATGATTTGCACGGAACTATACAACCGCGCATTAATCGATCGCCTGCGCAGGTTGACTGGTTGAGTGATTCGGATTCGATCAAACTTTCGCACAAAAACTCCTGTTTTCTTTGAATAACTGAAGAAAGGAGGAATAAAGAGGTTACACACCTCGTCTCAGTGATTATTAAAAATAATGGTCTCAGTTCGCGGTCATGAAAAAGCTCGCTGAAGCTCGCATTTTTCATGATCCGCCAACTTCGACCATTATTTTTAATAATCACTGAGACTCGGCATGTAACCTCTACATATACGACTTGTGTCTGTCTGTCTGTCTGTGTGTGTGTGTGTGTGTGTGTGTGTGTGTGTGTGTGTGTGTTCGCGATGCACGGCCAAAGTTCTCGATGGATCTGCTTCAAATTTGGTGGGCATATTCAGGTAGTCCCCGGACACAACATGGTCGATGAGAATTTTCAACACGTGCTCTCAGCGCGCAGCGCTGAACCGATTTTGGTTTTTCTGTTAATCTTCCCAGATCCATTCCCAGTAACTCTTCCTTATCTTCTCCATGGATCCAGTGTTTTGCGTTTATCTCCCTTCCTTAGTGTGGCGTCAATCCATATTCCCGTTACTATTTTTAGAAGGTCACTGTCCACAACGCTCAATCCATATTCCCGTTACTATTTTTAGAAGTTTCCTTCGTGTGGCGTCAATCGCGTATTCGGCTCTACTTCTTCCCGGCGACAATTTTCAACACGTGCTCTCAGCGCGTAGCGCTAAACCGATTTTGGTTTTTCTGTACATCCATTCCCAGTAACTCTTCCTTATCTTCTCCATTGTTTTGCGCGTTTATCTCCCTTCCTTCGTACGATGCGCCGGCGTGCACCCGGCAAAGCCGGGTCCCCGGCGAAGCCGGGTATTCGGCTCTACTTCTTCCCGGCGAAGCCGTACCCGGCGAAGCGGGTATTCATCTAGTCTGTATCATATCTCATGAAGCTGGGGTTGAGGTTTTGTTACCAGTGGACCTGATCTACCGGTAGGTTAGCCGTAATCTATCGGTATCCCTGCACTTGATTGGCACTCTATAGGCTAATACTCGAATAAATTGGGCCACTGGGAGCCCTGAGGTACCGCGCGCCTCTCTCTAGATCCCCTCTCTCTCGATTCCCTCTCTCTATACCCCTCCTCTCCCTCCCTCTCTATCTCTCTCCCTCCTCTCCCACCCTCTCTTTCTCTCTCTCTCCTCTCCCTCCCTCTATCTTTCTCTCCATCCTCCCCTCCCACCCCACCCATCTCTCTCTCCCCCCTCTTCTTCCTCCCTCTCTATCTTTCTCTCCATCCTCCCCTCCCCCTTCTCTCTTTCTCTCTCTCCTCTCCCTCCCTCTCTATCTCTCTCCATCCTCTCTCGCTCACCACCACCTCCCCCCTTCTCTCTCTCTCTCTCTCTCTCTCTCTCTCTCTCTCTCTCTCTCTCTCTCTCTCCATCTTCCCTCTGTCTCGACCACTGATCTCTGTCTTGTGCGGTCAGTAGGCTGACCGGCTTGAGACAGTGACCAATGCAACTGACCAGAAGGTGAACGAACAGCGGGAAATGTAACCAGCGGGCTTGATTTCCCTTCTCGTTGCCTTTGTCTGCAAAATGAACGTCTGCTAACAGACACCGTGATCAATCATGCTGTAAAGATACGTCCCCACTTCTTCTTCTTCTTGTCGTTCGCCAATGTTAAACTTGGAGTCCAGCTCTGGTAATGAAGTTGGCGGGCAGAATGGACTCGTCAGCCCAGTAAGGCAGCTATTCTTGGGGAGGGAGCAACCCGAGTAAAAGCTTCAACCGGGGTGGGATCCTCGGAGAAACAATCCCCCTTGTGCTCCCAGGGTAGGACATACGGGCCAGGAGCTAAGGGTGGGGCAACCCCTACAGAAAACCTAGAGGGCTGAAGACGGAGGTATGGAGCCTGCATGGCGCTTCTCGAACAAATCACTGTACCACGCATTATCTGCCATCATACGTCCCCACTCTTGCGGACCATCTACTAAACAAGGATAAGGTTAAGGTTTCATGCAGTCCTGTGAATCGACCCAACTCAGTTGAAGGGACGTTAAACACCAACCAACCAACCTAACACACAGACATCGCAAAGAGAAGTTTTGAACGATTTGTTTGTTTGTTTGTTTGTTTGTTTGCTTAACGCCCAGCCGACCACGAAGGGCCATATCAGGGCGGTGCTGCTTTGACATATAACGTGCGCCACACACAAGACAGAAGTCGCAGCACATGCTTCATGTCTCACCCAGTCACATTATTCTGACACCGGACCAACCAGTCCTAGCACTAACCCCATAATGCCAGACGCCAGGCGGAGCAGCCACTAGATTGCCAATTTTAAAGTTTTAGGTATGACCCGGCCGGGGTTCGAACCCACGACCTCCCGATCACGGGGCGGACGCCTTACCATTAGGCCAACCGTGCCGGTCCTCCTCTCAATGAGCTTACATCACCGACAAGGCAACAAATCAGCTACCATTCTCAAACATCCCACATCCTCCGAACTAACCAACATCGTTATCAAGTAACGATTCTGAACCACCCATTTTCGCCCCCAAACGCCAGTGTGGACGTGTAAGAACTTCGTGTGACAAACACTACAGTGCAGATGCTCTGCAGTTTCATCCCTCCCAAGCTAAATTTCTAATCCAACCATTCTCCTCCTTACAAATGAATATTGTAACTTCACAAGCAACAATTCTGAACTACCTATAATTATATTCTTCTCCCGATAAGCCAACACCGCTAAGAAATTTTCCATTTTTATGTAACATTTTAATGGACAATAAAGTGTTGTTATTGTTATTGTTAACAACCGCAATATTATAAGCAACACTACTCAACCACCCTAATTCCTCCTACAAAACCAAAATCGCTAACAAGCAACAACAGACGAATTCCTGAAATAACTCTTTGTGTGGGTCGGGGACGAGTTGCTTTGTCTCGTTTTTATATTTAGTCAAGTTTTGACTAAATATTTTAACATCGAGGGGGAATCGAAACGAGGGTCGTGGTGTATGTGTGTGTGTGTGTGTGTGTGTGTGTGTCTGTGTGTGTGTGTGTGTAGAGCGATTCAGACTAAACTACTGGACCGATCTTTATGAAATTTGACATGAGAGTTCCTGGGTATGAAATCCCCGAACGTTTTTTTCATTTTTTTGATAAATGTCTTTGATGACGTCATATCCGGCTTTTCGTGAAAGTTGAGGCGGCACTGTCACGCCCTCATTTTTCAACCAAATTGGTTGAAATTTTGGTCAAGTAATCTTCGACGAAGCCCGGGGTTCGGTATTGCATTTCAGCTTGGTGGCTTAAAAATTAATTAATGACTTTGGTCATTAAAAATCGGAAAATTGTAAAAAAAAATAAAAATTTATAAAACGCTCCAAATTTACGTTTATCTTATTTTCCATCATTTGCTGATTCCAAAAACATATAAATATGTTATATTCGGATTAAAAACAAGCTCTGAAAATTAAATATATAAAAATTATTATCAAAATTAAATTGTCCAAATCAATTTAAAAACACTTTCATCTTATTCCTTGTCGGTTCCTGATTCCAAAAACATATAGATATGATATGTTTGGATTAAAAACACGCTCAGAAAGTTAAAACAAAGAGAGGTACAGAAAAGCGTGCTATCCTTCTTAGCGCAACTACTACCCCGCTCTTCTTGTCAATTTCACTGCCTTTGCCATGAGCGGTGGCCTGACGATGCTACGAGTAAAATGGCATTGCGTTCAGTTTCATTCTGTGAGTTCGACAGCTACTTGACTAAATATTGTATTTTCGCCTTACGCGACTTGTTTACATTTAGTCAAGTTTTGACTAAATGTTTTAACATAGAGGGGGAATCGAGACGAGGGTCATGGTGTATGTGTGTGTGTGTGTGCGTGTGTGTGTGTAGAGCGATTCAGAGTAAACTACTGGACCGATCTTTATGAAATTTGACATGAGAGTTCCTGGGTATGATATCCCCGGACGTTTTTTTCATTTTTTCGATAAATGTCTTTGATGACGTCATATCCGGCTTTTTGTAAAAGTTGAGGCGGCACTGTCACACCCTCATTTTTCAATCAAATTGATTGAAATTTTGGCCAAGCAATCTTCGACGAAGGCCGGACTTCGGTATTGCATTTCAGCTTGGTGGCTTAAAAATTAATTAATGACTTTGGTCATTAAACATCTGAAAATTGTAAAAAAAAATTTTTTTTTTATAAAACGATCCAAATTGACTAAATGTAGTAATTTCGCCTTACGCGACTTGTCTTTGCTTTTCGGAAACACGGAGGCAGCTACACGTTTCTATGGAAACAAGGGAAAGCAACTCTCCCCTAACCTATAAACATTTGACAGAGTTATTTCTAAACCATTTTTCCGCCTCCCAACAAAGCAACTCTCTGCCACGTCTCACTCATTCTTCTCTGTTCATAATTCGCGCTGAGATGACCTTGTGAGGTCGACCCCAGCGTAAAGCCAAAACCATCAGTAACTAGTCCACCATATTATTAGTCCACCACACGCCCCACACATTCCGTGCTCTCATTTCCTGACCATCTGTGTGTCAGGGTGCGGTACCGTGACCTGTCCCTTCCATCTGGGCCCTCCCTGAAGTATGGGGTGGTGGCTTGATTGGGGTCACTGCAGGGCCTGCACACCTCCGTCGCTGTCTCCTCCCTTTGGGGACAGTCCTTTGCGCACTTCAGTAACTTCGGTCAAGGATATTCTACTGCGACGCTGGCCACCAACGCTCAACAAGAAGGGCAAAGCCCATACGACTCACATGCTTGACCTTGACCTTCACATGACCTTGACCTTCAGGGTCAAGGTCAAATAACTAAACCTAGCAATGACATCATACACTAAGAACTGCTTTACACATTTTTCCTACCAAAATACATGTGACCTTGACCCAAGGTCAAGGTCATCCAAGGTCATGCAACACAAAGCTGTTAATTCAAGACATAGGAAGTACAATGGTGCTTATTGGCTCTTTCTACCATGAGATATGGTCACTTTTAGTGGTTCACTACCTTATTTTGGTCACATTTCATAAGGGTCAAAGTGACCTTGACCTTGATCATATGTGACCAAATGTGTCTCATGATGAAAGCATAACATGTGCCCCACATAATTTTTAAGTTTAAAACAGTTATCTTCCATAGTTCAGGGTCAAGACTCAAGGTCACTTCAAAATATGTATACAATCCAACTTTGAAGAGCTCCTGTGACCTTGACCTTGAAGCAAGGTAAACCAAACTGGTATCAAAAGATGGGGCTTACTTTGCCCTATATATCATATATAGGTGAGGTATTGAATCTCAAAAACTTCAGAGAAAATGGGAAAAATAGCTGTTTTTTAGGCAACATTTATGGCCCCTGCGACCTTGACCTTGAAGCAAGGTCAAGATGCTATGTATGTTTTTTGGGGGCTTGTCATCATACACCATCTTGCCAAATTTGGTACTGATAGACTGAATAGTGTCCAAGAAATATCCAACGTTAAAGTTTTCCGGACGGACGTCCGGACGGACGGACGGACGGACGGACGGACGACTCGGGTGAGTACATAGACTCACTTTTGCTTCGCATGTGAGTCAAAAACGGTTTGTTTGTTTGTTTGCTTAACGCCCAGCCGACCACGAAGGGCCATATCAGGGCGATGCTGCTTTGACATATAACGTGCGCCACACACAAGACAGAAGTCGCAGCACAGGCTTCATGTCTCACCCAGTCACATTATTCTGACACCGCAGATAGACTGCGAACGTTCCAAAATTCAGCATAAAAAAAAAGAAGAATGGTAGGCAATTGGAACGTTTACTATTGTCAAACGAAAACCTTACATTTACATTACATCTTAGCGCAGCAGTAGAATAATTTTGCTTCGATTACGTCTGCTCAGAGATAACTTGAAACTCCTCGGTTTCTATACTTTTGTTGTTGACTGTTTGTTAGTTCAATTTTAGGGATTAACGGTTGGCATTTTCTACTGTCTAAAGATAACTTGAAACTCCTCGGTTTCAATACTTCTGTTGTTGTCTGTTTTGTTAGTTCAATTTTAGGGATTAACTGTTCGCATATTCTACTGTCTCGCCAATTTGTACTTACCACCTCAAACCACCCCCCCCCCCCCTCCCCCTCTCATCTTTTCTTCTTTCTCACGAGGCGTCTAAATAGTGGTGATTCCAACAACGGTCTGGTGCTCTTGTCAAAACCAATGATAGAAGGGCGCTGTGGCGGGGTGATAAGACGTCGGCCTCTTAATCGGAAGGTCGAGGGTTCGAATCCCGGCCGCGGCCGCCTGGTTGGTTAAGTGTGGAGATTTTTCCGATCCCCCAGGTCAACTTATGTGCAGACCTGCTAGTGGCTTATCCCCCTTCGTGTGTACACGCAAGCACAAGACCAAGTGCGCACGGGAAAGATCCTGTAATCCATGTCAAAGTCCGGTGGGTTATAGAAACACGAAAATACCCAGCATGCTTCCTCCGAAAGCGGCGTATGGCTGCCTAAACGGTCATACACGTAAAATTCCACTCGTGCAAAAACACGAGTGTATGTGGGAGTTTTAGCCCACGAACGCAGAAGAAGAAGAAGTAAAAGTGTCAAGGCCACAAGTGAATCGAAGAGAGTGGACAGCGGAAAACATAAAGGAATCACGAAAAAATGGCACGCGCATCATTTGTACCGGTCCTGGCTACAATGTATTCATCCAAGTCTGATCTTCAATTCAAAGATTGTCTCGTCTTTTTCGTTGGCCGGCTTATTTGATATCCTTGATTACAAAAATGCGTCAAATCTAATTATTCACTCTAGTCTTGAAAAGCGGCGGCAAATTGGATTTTGCAACCGGAAAAAATTCTGCCACTGCTGGTAATTATAAATAACTCCGTGGTGCAAACAAAGAGAGAGAGAATTGAATTGAATTGAACTTTATTTTACAAGGATTTAGATTTAAGGCTACGCCTTTTCTTACAATCTGTCCTTGGGACGCATAGACACACAGTTATATAATTTTAAAAAAAATTAAAAAAAAAAAATTAAAAATTAAAAAGTTAAAAAGTTAACCAACAAAAGGAGGTCGGAAAACGTGATAGAGAGAGAGAGAGAGAGAGAGAGAGAGAGAGAGAGAGAGAGAGAGAGAGAGAGAGAGCGAGAGAGAGCGAGGTACAGGTTGGAAGAAAGAAAGGTTGGAAGAGAGAGTGTGTGTGTGTGTGTGTGTGTGTGTGTGTGTGTGTGTGTGTGTGTGTGTGTGTGTGTGTGCGTGCGTGCGTGCGTGCTTGCGTGCGTGCGTGTGTGTGTGTGTGTGTGTTAGAGAGAGAGAATAAGAGAGAGGTTGGAAGAGAGAGAGGTTGGAAGTGTGTGTTTGTGTGTGTGTGTGTGCGTGTTAGAGAGTGAGAGAGAAAGAGAGTGAGAGAGAGAGACAGACAGAGAGAGAGACAGAGAGAGAGAGAGAGAGAGAGAGAGACAGACAGACAGAGAGACAGACAGACAGACAGATTCAGACACTTTCCCCGCACACCCCTACCCCACCTCCCTCCAGTTCTTCATCCTCCTCCCAAACACCTTGTAGCACCTAACACCCCCCCCCCCCCCCCCCCCCCCCCCTCCCCTTTCACACAGCCAACCACCAGTGCAAAGGTCCGCAGCAAGACAAACCCAGACCCCTGGGGAACACATAAGAAAACCGCCAACACAGAAATTGGATTGTCCTCATTTCTAGCCGCGCTGACCTCCCTTTGGTGTGACTGCTCTCCCTTGGCCCCCTAATTACTTCCCTTTCGGACACGCGATTATCTGCCCATTAGCGAAGAATTGTGGGTCGTCCCTCAGGTCAGCAGAATGAACTGGAAAGGCTGAAGGCGAAGGAATCCATGAAGATATTTTGCTGGACGCATTGTTCTGGGATGGCTATTCTATATTGGTCGATTCTCCAGAGCACCTGAAGGACTGGTTTTTGTCACATCGGCTAATTGAAGACATCCTTGACTTTGCAGCGAGTCCAAAGCCTGTCCTTAACTGGGCAAAGTTGACTTCCCGAAGCTGGCCGCACGAAGCTTTAGCACTGTCTGATTGTTTGTTTGTTTGTTTGTTTGTTTGTGTTTGCTTAACGCCCAGCCGACCACGAAGGGCCATATCAGGGCGGTGCTGCTTTGACATTTAACGTGCGCCACACACAAGACAGAAGTCGCAGCACAGGCTTCATGTCTCACCCAGTCACATTATTCTGACACCGGACCAACCAGTCCTAGCACTTACCGCAAGAGAAAGGGAGAATGTACGTTCTGGCTCACCGATTCCGACAGACCCTAAATATTAACGCAAAATAGGCTTCTGGACTAAACTTTTACTAAAATGAAACATGCGACAAAATCAGAAAAATACTGCATAAATCCATACAAAAAAAATACAGTAAAGTAAGGTCGTTTTGAACCAATGCCGGGTCTGTCGGAATCAGTAACCCAGAACGTACATTCTCCCTTTCTCTGATACAACATTCTTAAGCTCAATACGCTCTCTCATTTACAAACTTTACTTCATATGTTCTTTCACTGTTAGAATTATATCTGATACATGCAATGTGACTGTCTAAACGAATAGTTAACTCTTTACAAGTGATTCTATTTTTACTTTTTCTTCCCGTCCTATTTGAATCCCCTTTTTTAAAAACTGCTTTTTCAGATCTTCTATATCGATTGGCTTGTTATATTCAGCTCGTGTTTTTGTTTGAATACTTGCTTTCTTACTTTTGTAGTCATCAAAGTCTGTTTGTATCTGTTTGAATTCTTCGTCAGAAACTTTTGAATCTTCAAGTGCTTTACTGATAGACAGTTTTAGGCTAGACAATTTTGATGATGCAAGAGTGGAAATGGATTCGTGTTTTTCAAGCTTTTTCACAATTTTTTTCATTATAGCTGATGCTATAAATGATAAACCACCAACTGCTGCTGCGACACCACCTAGGATTAGAGAAACTGGAGTCCCTACTCCGGTAGCTAACAGAATTGTTCCCGTTACACCTGCAGCTGATGCAAGGATAGTAGAACCAGTGCTGGCATTAGAAAGGCTGTTGTAAGTTGTTGAGTACTTACGTCTAGCGCGAGAATATTTTTCTAATTCATCTTCTAGTTGTTTTTGTATATTACTAATGTGTGCCAGTCTGAATTGTTGACTTTCTGCTGCACTTTCATCAATATTAGGATAAAGCTTCACACTGCTAGTCATCTTTTTAATGCAAAATATAAAATATTTATCTTAATTCTCACTGGCCAGTGTTTCTGCTAAGCTTTGAAGCTGTTCATTGCTTAACACCTTATCTGTATAGTAGAAAGCAATCAAATCAAGATAAGTAAGATTAATACTTCTTATTTCTGTTAAATTATTTATATCTGCGTTAACAACAACATTTTGGTTTGACGTCTGTTTTTTTATTGTGTTAGAATCCTTTTGAACAGCAATAAATACTCTGACTTCTTCAACATTTAATGGTCTCCAGTTGAGATTTATTCCTCTCATTAGAACAGTGTTTGTGGTTTCTTCCCTTTTCCTGACAACTATATCAAATATCATAGTTGCATTCTGCCCTATTGGAAGCTTGGGTATAAAATCGACAATGGTGTCAGCGTCCTTTGCAACACTTTGTTTTCTGTGAATGAGATAGTTGTTCTTATGGAAAGGTTTAACTGCAACTTCTCCCCTGCTGTTAATCGCAGGAACAAGGCTAACAATTAGTGGTTTAGCATTGATTGACTTACGGAATGTGTCGTCTTTTCCAACAAGAGTGTATGGACTCACAAATTCAAACTTCATTTCCCAGTCAATCTTTTTCATAACAGGACTAAGTACCCATTTTTTATTCTGATGTTTCCACATGTA
The DNA here is from genome assembly GCF_037325665.1 of Littorina saxatilis. NCBI lineage: Eukaryota > Metazoa > Mollusca > Gastropoda > Littorinimorpha > Littorinidae > Littorina > Littorina saxatilis. The sequence continues at coordinate 19,164 of NW_027129271.1, forward strand.
GTATATGTCATCGACAATTGGATCAGGTACATTAACATCACGGATTTGACCTAGTTTGAGAAATCTTGGTTTCTTTTCATCGTCGATTTCCTTTCTCTTGTAATAACCGGTGTCTGTAAACTCGAATGCATACACTGCACCAACTTCAGCATTGCTCTCAAAGTCGATAGCGTCTGCTAAATCTTTCAACTCTATAGTTGAACATGCAACAGGATAAACTATTGTAGGTCCACTCGACATTTTAATACTCAATATTTTATGGAACTATTTCCAATGTAATGTTAAACAAACAATCAACTGGTTGTCCACTTTGATTTTTCAGATCAATGTGTAGGAATTCATGACACCCTTCCTCCAAGTCCTTGAACTGAAGTGTCTTAAATGTTGGCACGTGCATTTTACAAAAAGAGGCATCACTCGGTGGAAGAATCCTAAGCAGATCAGAACGCTGATCATTAAACAGATTATAGGATGTGTTAAGCTCTCTCATGTGAACAAACAGTACACTGTTAACATCCATGTCAATGGGACGTGTTCCCTTGTATAAATTTGTAATTCCAAGCATATCAAGGAGTTTGGTTGGAAACTCAACGTTTACTTCTCTAGTTTTGGGCATAGTAAGAGTAGCAATGAGACTTGCATGATTTAAACTCGCTGTAATACCTACTGGAGCAAACAATTCTTTCTCTAAAGTGCAGAAGTCATAGTAACCATCTTCTACAGAATGTGTTTTACCATTAATTCTAACCCAGTTGTTATTCTTTTTTTTACTGATATTATACCAAGTAACCTTGTACATAATTTCATGCAGTGCAACTTTCATTCTTCCATTTTGATTGTTGATAGGGTTTGCAAGTTTAACTGGCACACCAGTCTTCACATTTGTTAGTGTGATAAACATTTTTTATTCAACAACAAAAATGAGTCAGTATAAATTCAACAAAGACGTTAAATACAAAACTGGACCATATTACAATCCAAAGACTATTTCTTTCCATGAGTTGGACTTTGCTGTAACAGAAACAGAATCCATTCGCGTTAAAGTGCCTGACCCATTCCATTCTTACCTAAATCCCCCAATCAAAAATGATAGTGTTCCAAAGATGTGGAACTCTCACCCAATTCAGTTCTATCAGAATCAGTTAAACTTTGCAATATTCTGTGCAACCACAGGATGTGGAGTGTCCTATGCAGACCACATGAATAATTCAAACTTACTGACAAAGTGTGTGTACACATTTCACGTTTACTATCAGTGCAGGAGAATCTTGTCTGAACTTCAGGCACCAATGCCGCATGAAAAGAGCTGGAACCCATTCAACAATAGGATAAACATGAAAGTGTATGAGCGTCTCTGCAATGAATTCAATATAGATTTTAAGACCGACTTTAGGCAAAAGCAAGACAAAAACCATGGCATGGGAACACTATATTTATGGGGTGTCCACAGGAGGTATAATTTTGATTACTGGCCAGGTCATACATCTTTTTCTTCAAATGTGCAGGTACAGTTAGGATCAATAGAACAACAGCACCACAATGCATGGACTACTTTTATATTAGACACCGGCAAAGGTTTCACTGGATCAGGTGTTGAAAGGATCAATGAATCTATCCGAACATATGCGTGGTGCTTGCTAGGCTCGCAGGCACAGACACGATCAAACATAATGAGAACAAGCACAGGGTTTGGTGCACAGAAACAGTTGTTATCAAATTTAGAAGATGTCATAAACTCTGCAGTTGATCTGCCTTCCAGCATCAAAAGGTATCAAGACTCTCTCCGTTATGCAAGATCAAAAGTTGACTTTGCTGTTGGTAACGGCCTTTACATGTTACCTTCTGATCTCCAGCTGCAGATTGGAACAATAACAAATTATAACAATGAAATCATTATTGCTAGTGACACCCAGCCGCTTGGAAAGGGTGAAGAACTGAATTCAGAAATCAGAACGATGCTACAGCCATATCACAATGAACAGAAACAAAGCGTGACAAGTGAAGATCGGGCTGCAGGTGAAGATCATTCTGTCACTAGGGATGATCAAGCTGTTAGTATTAGTGATGATCATGAATCGCAGAAGACTGCTCTAGTAATTGGTGGAGTGGGTGTAGGCTTACTTTTGCTTTATTCTCGTTAGCAGAACACCTGCAATTAAAACTATTAGAGTCCAGAGATGTTCAGCCATGAAACCAACAACTTTACCTGCAAAAGATAACAGCCAGCTAACAATTGAACCAATGATTCCTGGAAGTGCATCCAAAGCTTTTGCTGCTAGTTTCTTTAATAGTTCTGCAATGTGTTTGAGTTGTTTCTTTACCCATCCCGGATCAGATGGAGATGAAGGTGAAGGTGGAGGTGGAGGTGTGACAGTGCCACCTGTGAGTGTTAACACTAATGTGCTTATTGCAAATCCTAACGCAGTTAGTATACTAGCTATTGTGATTCCCTGCTCTCTGAAAAGCGTTCTAATTCTTTCAGCAAGAGTTGTGTCTTCGTAAAGGATTCTTTGAATTGTATTTTTTATTCTGCTGACCTGTGTTCTCAGTTGTTCTCTATTGTTACTTAGAACTTCTAACCTTATGGCTTTCTCCTCCTGCAAATCTTTTAAACGCTTAGAAATTCTGTTTTTTACTTCTTGTTCTAGGTTCAAATCATCAGCATCAGCAAGTTTTTGTTTCTCTTTGTTTATATCTTCATCCAGCTGACCTAGTTTTGACAGATTATTTGCTATTTCACCTCTGATGGTTTGTAGTGATTGATTAAGGGCTTCTATTTCTCTCATAGGTAATAGTTCATGTGGAGTCTTCAGTGAAGTTTCCTCAGAAAAAGAAGTTTCTATCTCTTGTATAAGTTGATCAGCCTCTTCTGCGAGTTTATTAAGATCTTGCAATGGAACAGATTCTATTTGAGTAGCAGTTGGTAGTCCTAGTTCTGCTTGTTGAAGTAAGGAAACAACATGGGAAGGTGATGACCGTATGCTAGGCACAATATCTAATTGCCTAAGTCGATTAGCAGTAAGTTTTTGTTTTAGTGAAACTTTTGATAGAAACTTAGCAGGATTAGATTTATATGTAAGTTGGACTTTTTCTCCTTTATCGCTAGTTGTATATAAATGATTTGCTTCCATTTTGAACTGGTTTGGATCTAAAACATCAGGTTCTTCTCCTAAACTTTTGTAGAAATCTCTAACTTTACCTTCCAGAAGTTCATGTCGTGCCACCTCATAATGCAGTGAATGATGATAGGGAACCAAAGGGATTGCTTCGCTCATGTCGTCCGCTGGCTCAAATAAATCTTCAAATCCACCTTCTGCCATTTGTAACTTATTTTTTATTTTGAAAATAAAAAAAGATGGCACAATCGTTCGGTTCTGTTCTTGATCCTTACAGAAGGCTGAAAGAACCTCTCGGGGTAAAAGGAATAAGGCAAACAGTTATAGTCACAAATAATCCTTCTACTATTGATCAGAATGAAATACTTACTGTTAGGTTTCCTAATCTAGGTAAGAACGATGTTATTGTACCAGGCACTGTAAGACTATCATTCAAATTAGAATTAGAATCTGGCTCAGATGAAAATAGGACTTTGGCTTATAATGTAGGAAGAGCAATTGTGAGGAAGATTACTGTCAAACTGGAAGGGCGGGAAGTGATGTCATTGAATAATGCAGATGTATTTTTAGTTTATGCAGATAATTGGTTAACTGACAATGAAAAGAAAAACAGAGTGTTTCAAGGGATTCAGTCAGACAATGGGATAAAAGTTAGAATAGGAGCCGGAGATAAAGCTGACAACAAAAAAGATAACGCTGTCAATGTTGCTTTTGGAAACAAATTTTGTATTCCACTTGACTTTGAACTCATAAATTCACATCCTCCCTTCTATCAAGGAGCATTGCGTGACAGGCTGTCATACGACCTGACTTTCAATAGTTATGATCGTGTTATGCTTTCACAAGACCCGGAAGCAAAGTATAAGGTGTCTGGAATTTCTTTAGAGTTTGATGTTGTAAACCATCCTGAACTGGCTAGACTTATAGAAAATCAGTACAGTTCTAAGCTGCCTATCTATTATGAAAGAGTGTTGAATCACAGTACACTTTCAAAAAGCCAGGCTGATCCAATCTGGAACATTAACTTGAATACACCAGCTAGGTCAATGAAGGGAATACTTATGTTGTTTGAGGAACCAAAAGATTCATATGAAAGGCAAATAGAAAAGTTTTACAATCCACTAATCAATAGAGTATATTGCACAATTGAAGGGCAGCCAAACCAAATATTTGCATCTGGCATGCTGCCATACCAACACTATGATGAAGCAAGAAAGTACTTTACTGGAGGAAGATTGAAAGACCCAACATCTGATCTTGTGGCTAAAGATCTGCATTTACACGGTGTTGGCGTAGAAGATTTCTTGACAAATAAATATGCGTTATGGCTGGATCTCAGAACAACTGACGACAACAAACTGCATGGAAGTGGAAGGCGAATTGAAAACGGATCAGAAGGAATCACAATACAAATTGAAAAGGAAGTAGGGAGTAGTAGTAAATCAGTTAAGATCTACGTGTTTGTTGTGTCAGATGCGCAGTTAAACATCTCTGAAAGCAGATTACAGGATATTGTTTATTGAACGTGTTAAAATGAAGTATCTAGATTTTCTTCCAAAAGATCCACACTGTTCTTTGATTTGTGGGGCAACAGGTTGCGGCAAAACAAGATATGTTTTGGATTTATTACAGACTGTTTACATAAATCACTTTGAACACATAGTCATATTCTGTCCAACCATAAAGCATAACAGAACATACAAGGAGAGAAAATTCATATGGTCTGATCAAAATATATTTATTGTAAATCCTTCTGATCGTCTAAATGTTTGCTTGGAGCATTATTTCGATCTTTTTCAGAACACGCCAACACTGTTTATTATTGATGACTGTGCAGCAGAACGTGACATTGTTAGAAAGAAAAGTGCACTAGCAAAGCTTGCATTCAGTGGACGACATGCATTAATATCAGTTTGGATATTAACACAAAAATACAATGCAGTTCTGAAAGACTTTAGAGAGCAACTCAAAACAATAACATTGTTCTATTCAAAGGACCGTGACAGTTTTGAAGAGTGTCTTCGAGAAAATGATGTCATTGAAAACAAACAGGAGAGAGAAAGAATAAAGAATAATCTGAAATCTTCTAAGCACTCGAAACTGGTTTTAAAAACTGATCAACCAGTTCAGTATGTATGTTTGTAGAAATCCTTGCTAAGTTCTTGTCAAGTTCTTACTCAAGTTCTTACCAAGTTCTTGTCAATTTCTTACTCAAGTTCTTGTCAAGTTCTTGTCAAGTTCTTACTCAAGTTCTTGTCAAGTTCTTACTCAAGTTCCTACCTAAGTTCTTACTCAAGTTCCTACCTAAGTTCTTGTCAAGTTCTTACTAAGTTCTTGTTAAGTTTTTACTCAAGTTCTTGTTAAGTTCCTACCTAAGTTCTTACTCAAGTTCCTACCTAAGTTCTTGTTAAGTTCCTACCCAAGTTCTTACTCAAGTTTAATTACTAGATTTTTATTTTATTCTGCATCAAAATAAAATGAACTGTGATGAATTGCTGATGCAGACTGCTACAGATATTGAAATCTGTGACAGTAGGACTATACCTGATAAAAAAGAAAGATTGTATTCACTTGCTGTTTGTGGAAAAACAAAACACTACCTTGGGCAGCAGTTAACTGTGGAAGAAGTACAACATCTTTCCTCAGAAGATATAGCAAAGTATCATGGACGGTATGAATCAGTGCTTGGTTCTAAGATGGTTAGAAGTATTGGACAGACTGTTATAGGTTTGTACACAAAGATTTTTGGACATTTTACACCTCTCGACTCGGAGGAAGACTTAACACATGATCTAACTCATGACCCTGTTGTTTCCAAGTCCCTCGAATCTCTTGCCTGTGACCTGTATTATCGATTTGGTGCTTTATTAGTACCATTTGTTGCTGGATTAATTACTTTCAAACACATTAATTTTCAGAATAAAAAAGATGACGGATCAGTTGAAGCAGACAGTGGAGCAGACGAAAATACCAGAAGTGAACACAGTGACAAAGAAACCTGGTAGAGTAGAAGCAGGAAAAAAACTAGCCGAATGGAACAGACAAAAAAAGTTAAATCAAAAGGCAAAGCAGAACATTATGTCTGAAGTTGAGCAGACACCAAACATTCCTGAAGTGACTAAGGTCACACAAACTGATCAAGAATTAAAATCTTCATTTCTATCATACAGAAAAGTAGCTGTAGCAGCTGTTGTTGGAGGAGGTGGATACTTGCTTTACAAACTTTGGCAAGGCAAATATAAAGTGTCAGAAACACCAAAATCAGAAACACCAAAACCAACAAACAAAGCAGTACAAACAATAAAAAAGCCCACAGTAGTACCTGCAGTGGATTCATTTCATATGGAATAATTTTAATATTTTAATTTTGATAACATAAAAATGAGTTCTGAAAAGACAATAGTTAATCTAGTTTATCACGCTGCAGTGATTGGAGGCTTGAGTGTAGGTTACACAATGCTGGGTAAAAGTCTCCTCAGAATGAAACCAGCCGACTTGGGAAAGTTAGACTTCGAAGACGGTGCTAAACTAATTGGTGTTGTGACAGCTTCCTTTGCAACAAAAGACTTCCTGGTGAAGCAAGGAATTATTCCAGAAAATATAAACATGTAAGACAATAAAATGGCTAGCTTGGTTATGATGGTGGGAGGTGCGATTGTAAATGCGCTTGCATTTTCTGGCAGCAACTATTTGTTTTCTAAACTGCAAAATGGTGAAGAGAGGGAAAGGCACAACAAAGCCATGGAACAACTGGCGAAAGCACAGGATGAATACGAGAAGAAACGAATTGCGCAGTTAGACTTTATGAATGATAAACTCAGGCAGCAAGGACATGCAAACAAAACCTTTGCCAATGTTGATGCAGCCATTCAAGAATACTATCTTGTAACTGGAAAGAAAATGAAGACAAGTGCTCCTCCAAAACTGGGTGACTTTTATCAGCCTTCAGAAGAGCAGAAGGTGGGCGAGATTGTTTTCATTGTTATTGGTATGGCTGTTGTTTACTTTATTGCGCGTGCTGTCAAATCTTAATATTCTGTCATTTAAAAAACCATGAGTGATGCTTTGTTATCTAAAATATATTATTCCCCAAAAGGATACTGGAAAGGAAGAACTGCTATTGACAAGCTCAGTGACGCAGCAGGTGTTTCTCAAGATATAGCAAAGAAATGGTTGTCAAAGCAGGCAGTTTGGCAGATCTATTTACCTGCACCAAGAAAAATTACACGACCACACTTTGTTAACATTAAACCGAATGACACTCATCAAATAGACCTGCTGTATTTACCGCATGACACAGTCAGAAGGAAGAAATATAAGTATGCACTGACTGTAGTTGATGTTGCAACAAGATACAAAGATGCTGAACCGTTGACAGAGAAAAGTGCTATAGCTACAGCTGTTGCCCTGCAAGAAATTTACAGACGTGGACCACTAAAGTATCCCAGAATGATTCAGTGCGATGATGGTAAGGAGTTTAAAGGAGCTGTCAACCAGCTTCTGTTAAAACATCATGTTACAGTGAAGAGAGGTATTCCAGGAAACCACAGGTCACAGGCTATTGTTGAGAGCTTTAACAAACAGTTGGCAGAAAAACTGTTTTCATATCAGTACCATCAGGAATTTTTGGACACAGAAAGTAAATTGCGTAACACTGAATGGGTCAAAAGATTACCATCAGTACTTAGAGCAATGAATCTGGAGGTATTTAAAGCTACAGGGTTAAGACCAGTTGATGCAATCAAACAAAAAACAATACCTGTTGCTCCAAAGTCAACAACACCAGTGGCATTACTACCTTTCAATCAGAAAGTCAGATATTTATATGCACCCGGTGAAGCTGAGGGTGACAGCAGGAAGCGTGCAACGGATCCAATCTGGAGTATTGACATTCATGAAATCAAGAGAGTAGTAGAGACAAATCCACCTATATATTACTTGAGAGAACCAGCACCGCAAAGAGCCTTTGTAAAAGAGGAATTACAATTAGTTCCACGTGGTACAAATGTTAAATGATTTTTTATTTCAGATTTTATAGTGTTAACAAAAATGGAAGCTCTGAGAAAGAATTGCAACTTCATTTTTTTAATTTATATTTTTATTTTGAGTTATAAAATCAAACTCACAGCGATGGAAGACTCTGTATTAGAATCTTTATCGACAGTATTTGACACCGTTGAATTACAAGTAACGGATCCTCAAAATGTGCAGTCCAGTGTGCAAGACGCCATTGAACAAATTCCAAACAATTTGTTGATTGAACCTCCAGTAAAAGTGCAGATAGTCAGTTTAATAAAATACAAAACAGTCAGTGATGAGGTGCTAGAAGTTCATGTTTCAACCAGACAACTAGCACTTAATTCTATGGCAGAATTGAATGGAAACTGGGCAGATGAAATGATGAAACGGTTTGAGCAAGCTGCAGAGGATGCAAAGATGAAAGGATCCGGATGGTCAGAAGGTGAAATTCTAAAAATAGAATTGAAGCTAAGTAAATTTGCCCCCATCAGAGGTAGAAGTTACATACCTTTACCTCCTGCTCTTGTCAAAAAACGTGCTGTGCTGAACATAAAGAATGATGATGACAAATGTTTTATGTGGTGTGTTCTGGCAAGACTGTACAGTGTAAAGAAAAATGCAGAAAGAGTGTCTAACTATCATGCATACAGAAATAAACTAAACTTTACTGGTATTGAATTTCCTGTCAGCATTACAAGCATTGACAAATTTGAACAGCAAAACAAACCCATCACCGTAAATGTTTACACGTGGGATGAGGAAGATGAACTGAAACCAGTCAGAATATCAAAGAACTCACCAACGATTGGTGATTGTGATACTAACCATGTTGACATGTTACTAATGACTGATGGTGTAAAATATCATTACACTTTGATTCGTACAATGAGTAGACTGATGGCGAGCACAAGCAATCACAATAGTAAACAAGACTTTTGTAGGCGATGTCTCTTGCGTATTCCATCAATTCATGCAGCACTTATACACAAGCAACATTGTAAGAGCGTTGATGATGCGGTTGTGAAGTTAACAACACCACCGCCAGACAGCAAAGTGTATTTTAAGAATGTATGCAAACTACAGAAAAGTCCTTATGTTGTTTATGCTGACTTTGAATCTATCATTGTGCCATATGAAGGACCTTTACCAAAAGACCTACCTAAAACAGTAACTCTAAGTAATCATCAAGTCTGTTCATATGCATTTATTGTTGTTAGTTCAGATGGTAAACATTCTAAACCGCAATTGTACAGAGGACCTAATGCAGCAAAGAACTTCTTACAGCAAATGAACCAAGTGCGAAATGACTGCTCCAAACAACTGAATCTTTCAGACATTGTTATGAAACCTGAAGACCAAGAACAGTTTAACTCTACCACACAGTGTTGGATATGCGAACAAAGTCTAACACCAAACACAGACAATCCAATAGTAAGAGATCATGATCATGTAAGTGGGCAGTTCCGAGGAGCAGCACACAGCAAATGTAATCTACAATTAAAGTTTGATCCTAAGACTTGGAAGCTTCCAATCTTCTTCCATAACTTGCGCGGTTATGATTCACATCTGATCATGCAGGCAGTAACTGATGAATACAAAGCAAGATGCATTGCGCAGTCTTCAGAAAAGTACATGGCCTTTACTCTGAATAGTTTACACTTCTACGATTCTGCTCAACATCTGATGGGAACACTTGAGTCTTTATCTTCATCACTAACTGCTTTCCCAATCACATGTAAGTACTTTGACAGTGACTTAGTCAGAAAGGGAGTCTATCCATATGAATACATGGATTCGTGGGAGAGGTTTGATGAAGATGAGTTACCACCAAAGGATGCTTACTTCTCACGGCTGAAGGGTAAAGGTATAAGTGACGAAGACTATGAACACGCTAAGACTGCATGGAATAAATTAGGATGTAATACAATGGGTGATTATCATGATCAATATTTGTTGGCTGATGTTTGTTTACTTGCAGATATATTTGAGAATTACAGAAGAACATGTATGAAGCACTACAATCTAGATCCTTCACATTACATATCTGCACCAGGCATGAGCTGGGATGCATTTCTTAAATTTACAGGAGTAAAGATTGACTTGCTATCAGATCTACCTACACTTCAGATGATTGAAAATGGACTACGTGGAGGAATCAGTATGGCTTCACACAATTACTGCAAAGCCAACAACAAATACTTGGACGACTTTGATCCTATGAAACCTTCTAATTACATCATGTATCTAGATGCAAACAATTTGTATGGTTGGGCAATGTGTCAGACGCTTCCACTTCGGAACTTTAAGATCTATTCAGGACCATTTTCACAATGTGTTGTGATGACAATATTAAAAGCAGGCCCAGACAGTCGAAAGGGATGGATACTGGAAGTTGACTTAGACTATCCACTATCACTTCATGATCTACATAATGATTATCCTTTAGCGGCTGAGAGGTTAAAAGTAAACCCAAGAGAACCTCCAAAGCTGGTGCCCAATCTGTTTCACAAAAAGAAGTATGTGTGTCACTACAGACTGTTACAGTTTTACATTAGACATGGATTAATTTTGAAGGCTGTTCATCGTATAATTTTATTTGATCAAGAACAGTTTATGAAACCTTACATCATGAAAAACACAGAACTGAGAACCAAAGCCGCTGATGCATCAGAGAAAGACTTTTTTAAACTGATGAACAACAGTTGCTTTGGTAAGACAATGGAAAACCCACACAAGAGAAAGGATGTTAGACTTGTTACAAGAGAAAATGAGGCCATCAAGCTGACATCCAAACCACAGTATCAAGACTTTAAATACTTTCATGAACAGCTGTATGGTATCTTAATGAAAAAACTTGTAGTCAAGCTTGACAAACCAGTATTCATAGGCTTTACTGTGCTAGAGTTGTCAAAACTGTTGATGCTTGAGTTTTTGTATGATTATTTGAAACCAAGATATCCCAAATCGAGAGTACTTTACACAGACACAGATTCATTCTTACTTGACATTCCAGCGGATGACATTTACAAAGATCTAGAAGCTGAAAGTCCTGCAGTAAAAGGAAAAGATTCTTTTTATGACACTTGCGACTACCCTAAAGAATCACCATTGCACTCAAATGTTAACAAGAAGGTTATTGGAAAGATGAAAGATGAAATGAATGGGAAGATAATTAAGGAGTATGTTGGATTGCGTGCAAAGATGTACAGTGTTGCAAGTGAGAAAGGGGTGGTTAAAAAAGCAAAGGGTGTAAGCAAACAGGTTGTAAAGTCGAGCATATCGCATGATAACTACAAGGAAGCACTGTTTCAGAAGCGAGTGTTTCACCATGACAACCCTAAGATCAGTTCCGCGCTTCATCAGATCAACACAACTATTGTAAACAAGAAATCTTTAGATGCTAATGACACAAAGCGCGTTTATTCATCACCAGAATATTCTTATGCAATTGGGCACTGGAGAACAAACGCGGCTTCAAATAGTCTGAGTGTGTAATAAGAATTTTTGTCAATCGGGAAAACCCGCTATGACAGCTTTGTTTTGACTGCAGCGGGGGAGAGGACGTTGCTTGCGTTTGGGAAGTGTTTGTGAAAGGGGAGTTAGTAGGCTTTGTTGAGTTTCAAAGCAGCCACCAAGTACACTTATCAAAAGCTTGAATAAAATAAACAAGTCAATTGAATAAGTTAACACTCGGCGGCCGCCCGAAGGCAGCCTAAATATTGAAGCGTAGTGAAGCGTAGTGAAGCGTAGTGAAGCGAAGCGTTGAAACAGAGTGAAGCAAAACCAATAACACAGCTGAAGCAGGGTGTTGAAGCAGGATGATTAAGAAGACAGCCAAAGCAGGGCAGGCGCAGCAAACCGTACATGCATGATCGTTACTATATTTAGAATCACGTCATTACTATTTTTGAAACCGTACATGCATGATCGTTACTATATTTAGAATCACGTCATTACTATTTTTGAAACCGTACATGCATGATCGTTACTATATTTAAACACTTGTCTAACAGTGCAGGCGCAGTGTGATACTTCTGTTGTTGCGCACAAACAAGCACTGTAAGTCTAAGACTGGGACTGTTGGAGCTCTGATGTGACAGGAATATGCGGCGTTTCTGACCAGTACTCTCTGTACTCTTCGATCTGGAGCATCTCTTCGATTTGTTTAAGTTTGCCCATGATAAAACTGATTGGCAAACCAACAGTGGTAAATCGCGGAAATGCATAAAGCGATCTAGCAACGGCGCGTAGTCTACGCGCATGAACATCGGAATAGCCAGTTTTTGCTTTCAACCAGTCAGCCCACGTTTCTTTCATTCTCCCTTCTTTTCTTTGCTTCTCCTGCCATTGTTTGCACATAATCAAAAACTGTCCAAACTGAATGTAAATTAAGATTTGTTGTGCGTCCTGTCTTTTGAGATTTCTCATCCCTTTTTGCAGTCTTTCCACAATATCTTTTTCATTTTCTGCTTGAGCAAAATAAGCATTTGTGAAAGCTTCTGTGGATATAGCATGGCTAACATCTGCTTGGTTTGAAACGAGATAGTGATGTAAATCATTTGGCGTTGTTGGTTCTACTCTCTTTTTCTTTCCGTCTTTTTCTTTGAACAAATCTTCTATCTTCCTTTTTGGTTTTTTGGGCAGTCTCATTAATCCTTCTGTTTTAGCCTTAACTGCTATTAAGGCCATCTGCTCAAAATATTTTCTATTCTCTTCTAGTACATGCTGTTCTTCTTCTGTCCAAAATTCTGATGGTGTTGGCGCTGGTAGTGGGACATTACAAGCTTGTTCCATGTCAGGTAGAATTAAAGTTGTTGGCCGCCTAGAATAATCTAACAATTCTTGATGTCCTGAGCTAACCCTATAGATTCTTGAGACAGGCAAAACACTTTTCTCACAGAAAACACGTCTTCACACCACCACAGCACCAGGAAAAATGACAAACACACGCTGGCTCTTTGGAGAGCGTCTAAAAATAAAGTGGCTTAACCAGGTTGCAGGCCTGGCAAACACACGCTGGCTGTTTGGAGAGCGTCTAAAAATAAAGTGGCTTAACCAGGTTCTGGGTTACTGATTCCGACAGACCCGGAATTGGTTCAAAACAACCTTACTTTACTGTATTTTTTTTTGTATGGATTTATGCAGTATTTTTCTGATTTTGTCGCATGTTTCATTTTAGTAAAAGTTTAGTCCAGAAGCCTA
>NW_027129271.1:35000-37856 GCF_037325665.1 Littorina saxatilis
GTCATGATAAAATAAAACAACTATAACACACCACTACAAGCGTAATTTCTGCCAATGATATCCAACACAGAGAAAACAACACGGTTTAGTATTCATAGCTTGATGCTGAAACACACAGAGAGAAAAACACGGTTTATATCCATGCGTCATCTTCTGCACACTGGGGCGGGGATATAGCTCAGTTGGTAGCGCGCTGGATTTGTATTCAGTTGGCCGCTGTCAGCGTGAGTTCGATCCCAGGTTCGGCGGAAATTTATTTCAGAGTCAACTTTGTGTGCAGACTCTCTTCGGTGTCCGTGTACACTACATTGGGTGTGCACGTTAAAGATCCCACGATTGACAAAAGGGTGACGTCTTTCCTGGCAAAATTGCTTAGGCACAGTTAATAATTGTCTACCTATACCCGTGTGACTTGGAATAATAGGCCGTGAAAGGTAAATATGCGCCGAAATGGCTGCAATTACTGGCCGTATAAAATTTCATCTCACACGGCATCACTGCAGAGCGCCTAGAACTGTACCCACGGAATATGCGCGATATAAGCCTCATTGATTGATTGATTGATTGCACAGATTCGAGTGACGTCATTCAGTCTCACGTTGCTGTCATGCTAAAATAAAACAACTCTAAGTACACACCGCTTTTGGCAAGAACAGGGAGGTGATTTCTGCCAATTACATCTAAATGCACCGCTCTAAATTCACGTCTTCCGATATACTTGACTTATGGCACCACCCTGTATATCATACAGAGTCTTTTTCTTCTGCCTGTCTGTCTTTCATGCTTTATTTCTGAGTGATAATTTCTTCTTTTAAAGTGTGTATATGGGCAGCTCCCAAAAGGTGCCCAAGAGGACACTGAATTTTCAATATGTCTTTTGTATTTTTGTTATGTTTAAATGATTCTCTCACTTTATTTTTTCTCAGGCTAGACAGTTCATAAAATATGAGGCAGAGTGCAATTATCAAGTTTATTAAACAAAGCACAAAGCAGTACAGAAACAAAGTCGAACAACACAAAATAACAATTCTAATGAGCTAATGATGGATTGAAAACTATCGCTGTTGACGATCATTGACGGCAAACAAAGAGACTGTTGATGACAAACAAGGAGGTTATTGACGGCAAACAAAGAGGTTATTGACGGCAAACAAAGAGACTGTTGATGACAAACAAGGAGGTTATTGACGGCAAACAAAGAGGTTATTGACGGCAAACAAAGAGACTGTTGATGACAAACAAGGAGGTTATTGACGGCAAACAAAGAGGTTATTGACGGCAAACAAAGAGGTTATTGACGGCAAACAAAGAGATTGTTGATGACAAACAAGGAGGTTATCCCGGCTACCAGCTCGAGTCAGAGTCGGGTTCAGAGGTGCCGCATTCATCACATGCAACTGATACTTGTTGAAATATTTCTCCCCCTGACGGCTCGACCTAAGGAATACGTTGGGGATCAGTCGAGGTCAGGGTGGACAGTACAGAGCCGTTCTTCACGTGCTGGTAATGACAGTGAGAGAATGAATCATCTTCCTTGACTTTGAGTGTGAGTGTGAGGGAGAGGTGGGTTAAAGACTTTGGTGGAACAGGAGTACGACACTCTTGACGAGTTGTTGAGAATGGTTGGGTAGTGTCATGATGATAAATGCGTGAAAACACATACATTGTGTGTGTGTGTGTGTGTGTGTGTGTGTGTGTGTGTGTGTGTGTGTGTGTGTGTGTGTGTGTGTGTGTGTCTCTATTTTTTTTCTCTCTCTCTCTCTCTATTTTTCTCTCTCACTCTCTATTTCTCTCTCTCTATTTCTCTCTCTCTCCCTCCTCAGCTTGAAGGGGCATAACCAATAAACCCTGGACAATAGAGTTATCCCGAGCATCGCCTTTTGTGCCATCCTACCCATATTAGGGAGATTTAATAAACGAAACGTCGGGACGTTTCGTTTTGAAGTTGTGGTAAACGTCATCATTTCGGGGGTCTCTCGCTGGAAAGGTGAAGGTCAACTGAAACGGAACGTGGAACGTCAAAACGCAGTCACGTTTTCCACCCCCAAAAAACGAACAATATTTCGTCAACTTTTGTGAGTATTTTTGCACACTAACAGTTTTATTTGTTGGCCATTTTATGCATTGCTAGATTCATCAACCCTTTCACAGTCTTTCAGCGCTGAGAATGTGTTCATTGGAGGTAGACAACTGTTGTGAACTGAAATATTTTGAAGGGTGCTGATCCTGGTACATTTATCCAACTTCATGGTGAAGAAAGCAAATGGCGAAGCAGAAGTAGGTCATCGCATCGAATTTTTATTCTGGCTTCGTATGTGATTTTGTATAAACAAAGTCTGTGTGATTTATTTGGACTGAAAATAATCAAAGTATGCCCGATTCTGGACCACCTCCTAGGGTTTTTTTTTCCATTCTGATCGAGGACAGACGTGATAATTTCACTTGAAGATTTATCGCCCTTCCTTCATTCCGAAACGAAACGTGAATACATCTAAATCTTGTCTGCGGCCTATGCCGTCTCGTTTCACGTTCCGTTTCGCGGGGTGACTCATTCACCAAACGAAACGAGCTGCAAAACGAAACGTGCTGTCCTTTGAATCTCCCTAGTATCTGATTGGCAAACTTTCTTCTTGTAAAAACCGAGTAACCTCAAGGTCAGTCAAGGTCAGACTGCAAACTGTCCTCAGCCCTTAGGTCCAAAAATGTCGCTTCATCAAGGAGATGACCTCCAACGTCTCAATATCGTAGGCTAATGTCGGTTACTCTGATAAGATTTGTGATATGAAAACTTTTCCATTTGTGTCGGTTATTCTGGTAACATTTCGTATTTACACCCCCGGTATAGGGGTGTGTATA
>NW_027129272.1:0-2500 GCF_037325665.1 Littorina saxatilis
AATATCTCTATACCTAACTGCTTCTCAAATCGACCAACCGTTTCTGTCATTCCACAATATCCACGCCAACAACAAAAGCAGCAACCAAACTTGATGATTTTTTTTTTTACTTTGGCTATTCAGCATGACACGTCGACTAAGTTGACAGGTTAATGTGAAGACTTTTGGGTGTGCCACGTTCACCTACCTGACCTTAATTTATTTCAAATAAAGAGTACCGCGACGCCCTTTTCCAAACATGGGTAAATCGCAGCCAACACAGAAAGGGGAGCTGTCCTTTTCAAACCTAAACAACCATAACGTGTGACCCTCCACCACGAAATGAGTCGCATGTCAGGGCAAAGCCATTCGGGGAATGTTACACGGGAAAACCCGGCTTTGTATGAAAATAAAAAATAAAACTGCAGGGGGGGGGGGGTGTGTGGGTGGGGGGGGGGGGTGTAGACAGCTGGCTGCCGGCTGCTAGAGGAGACCTGAAATGGGCTAGGGACCGGGTTGGGTCGTCTTGGGTCAGTGCTGAAATGGTTACTTTATTGGCTGTTGGCCGAACAGACACCCGGGCTTCATATTTTTGCATGCATGTATTCGTGTTTCCAAGGCCTGAGACTTTCGCTGTGACCCTGGGATCTTTATCGTGCGCATGCGTGCACACGGGGGTGTTCGGACACCGAGGAGAGTCTGCACAAAGTTGACTGTGGGACACACATCCCGCGCCGAACTTAGGGGTTGAACCCACGCTGATAGTAACAACCGGTCAGTTTTAAAGCCAGCGCCTCTACCGACTGGGCAAACTCCCCACCCACTGACTGAAGAATGTGTATGCAGAATAGGAAGGTGCTTTTCTCGGCATACCCCTTCCCGTGTAAACAGTATGGCTCACCACCTCAGATATTCCCTCAGGCTTTTACATGAGATAAGACCATCCCTCCATGTGGGCACATACTCAATATTAACAACCTGGGAGCTCTCTGTGCTGGGACAGTGCTCCAGATGATGGGCCGTGTAGCAAAGACCTGTACGTGTACGTGTAGATATTGCGTCACCCGTGACTCACTTTGTTCTCCAATGTTCCAAATGCAAACGTTGTTTTGCTCCTACCAAGACTGCAGATCTTGGAAAACGCGTGACGTAAAAACTAGATTTGATGACGTTACCCGTACACGTTCCCGTACACGTTCTGAAAAGTGGCACATCTAGATCTTGCTAATAGCCAACTCACCTCGACCTGCAGTCAGGGTTTTAACTCTTGAACTTTAGCGTGTTAAATTCATAGCTCATAATTCAGAGGCATTTAAGTCTCCAAATTTGTAGAACCTGCACTTGTAATCATAACAAGTCATTTAAGATCCCTTTGAAGTTACGGAATGAACTCCGATGAACTGTACGAATGCATTTCGTTTAGATGGGTCAAAAAAGGAATTATCCGTATGAGCGGATAAGGGAGACAACTCTTTCGTGTAAATGATGTCCCATGGTTGACAACGTACGCCATTTTCTGTGCATTTTCGTCGATTGAACAACAAAATTAATTAATTATGCTTAAGTTTGGAGCTCAATCCGTCAATTAATTTCACGACAAATGTTCTTTGGCTTGCTTACATGTCCTAAAGGGACACTCGGATCTATCTCGTAAAAACATATCAACTCAGCATCTCAGATCTGTCCTGGCGTTTGCATGGGATAAGACCACCTCTTCACTTGGATATAATACAGTGGTAATCTTGAACATTGGCGTGTTAAATTCATAGCTCAGAATCCAGTGACATTCTTTACTTATTTTTGATACAAGTCCATGCATGTAGCTCAGTTGGTAGAGCACTGGACTTGTGATCGAAAGGTCGCAGGTTCGAATTCGGGCCGGGACGGACACGGGTCAACTTTATGTGCAGACCCAGAGACGGAAGCCATGTCCCACCCCCGTGTCATCACAATGGCACGTAAAAGACCTTGGTCATTCTGCCATAAGTGCAGGTGGCTGAATACACCTAAACACGCAGACACCTGGGTAGCGCGACTCCGTTGCTGCTAGCTTTCCACTGGGAGGAAGCGACCCGAATTTCCCAGCGATGGGACAATAAAGTAATGAAAATGAAATGAAAATGAAATGATATTAATGTTGTGCAATGTCCTTTTGTGCAATGTCCTTTTTATATTTAGTCAAGTTTTGACTAAATATTTTAACATCGAGGGGGAATCGAAACGAGGGTCGTGGTGTATGTGTGTGTGTGTGTGCGTGTGTGTGTGTGTGTAGAGCGATTCAGACTAAACTACTGGACCGATCTTTATGAAATTTGACATGAGAGTTCCTGGGTATGAAATCCCCGAACGTTTTTTTCATTTTTTTGATAAATGTCTTTGATGACGTCATATCCGGCTTTTCGTGAAAGTTGAGGCGGCACTGTCACGCCCTCATTTTTCAACCAAATTGGTTGAAATTTTGGTCAAGTAATCTTCGACGAAGCCCGGGGTTCGGTATTGCATTTCAGCTTGGTGGCTTAAA
>NW_027129272.1:7500-9066 GCF_037325665.1 Littorina saxatilis
TTTGGCAGACCCTTGATTGTAACCCCTCCTGACTGTGTTCTGTAAAAAGTCTGAAGTTTGCAAAGAAATCAACACTGCTTTCCGCCATGTTAATCAAGTACACATGACAATACGTATTAAGCAGAAGAAAAGAGTAAAACATCTAGGTTTGCGTGACGTCTCCGATCCATGCAAGTTGCGCCGTGCTCCTGGACATTGCCAGCAATCGGTTCTTTAGGAAAGACTGATCAGCAGATGTCCCCGTTCCTATGACAACTCTTCTTTCAAGACCGGAAACAGTCACAAAATCGGTTACCGTGACCTCGTTTTTCAACGCCAGAGCAGCGTCATGAATCTCCGCGTCGTTGCTGTCTGTTGTCAGTATTTTCACGGGTATGCCACCGGCATGTAATTTGCCAGTTAGTCCTTTCTCTGCCTTGTTGCCGCTTTTTCCCTTTGACTTGACGCGTTTACTAGGACCCAGCACTAGGACATCTCGATACTGCAGTGACTCAGGACCTGAGACATCAAATGTGGTTAGTTATAACACTGGTATACACAGTGATATATCAGGCTGGGGTACACAGATTGACATGGAGTTAGACAGAGAAGATAGACAAACAGAGCGACAAAAAAGAATGCATAAAAACTACAAACACACACACACACACACACACACACACACACACACACACACACACACACACACACACACACACACACACATGATGAACCCATTACAGAAATTGTTTTTGTTTTTTTTGCTTTAAAGAGGTAGTTTGACTGGATGTGAAGACAACAAAAGGTATGTTCTTTCAAATGTTTCATATAAACTTTGCAAAAATGTAAGGTAGGTAAGGTTATTTTGTGTTGTTGATTTTTTTTTTCTTTTTAAATGGGTCAAAATCGTGCCCCGGGAGGGAACACGGGGGACAATTTAGACGCGCCCCGAATGAGTAATGAATTCTTCGTAACCATTACCTTCCAGTCATTGCAGCTTCATAATTTTACTCACCTGAACTCTGACCCACACCGAGCTCCTTCAGCAGCTGAACAACGGCGTCTCCACAGACATCACAGTTCATCGCTGTACCCTTCGTGTGTCCGTCCTGACCGCTCTTGTGTGGCAGCCACCTGACCGGCGGTCCCTCCGTCGCTGCAGGGGCGGGGGTGGAGCTGTAGGAGGGGATGTCGCTACCTTGCATCTCCTTGGACTTGGCCACCTCCTTGGTGACCGCGGGGGGACAGCGCAGGGGAGTGGTCAGTTGCCTCTCACACATCCAGGACGGCGGACGGCCCAGTTTCTGCACGCTGGCACACCACACGGACAGGGACGGGATCTTGGTGTGCAGCTCGTTGATAAATTGTTCGAAGTGGAAGCTGGGACTGATGCACAGAACAAACAAGTTCGATAAGGCTCGCTAATTGTGCAAAGAATCAGAATATTTCGTTTCTTGCCTTTAAATACACATACAAGCACCCACCCACGTACCCCAAACACACACACACACACACACACACACACACACACACACACACACACACACACACACACACACACACTCACGCACACACTCACGCACACAC
>NW_027129273.1:0-2283 GCF_037325665.1 Littorina saxatilis
AGAAAACAAGAACAAGGGAGTAAGAGTGTGAGACCCAGAGAAGGAGTCAGACACACCACAAATTGTATGCTCTTGAATGAGTAAAAACGGTCCACGGAGTATCGAAAAACATTATCTCCTCGGAAACTCTCTATTCAGGAAATGACTCAACAATCCTGAACACAGTATCAACCAGCACACAGTGTCAACCAGCACACAGTATCAACCAGCACACAGTATCAACCAGCACACAGCCACTCGTCGTCTTTCCCCTCATCACAACGTGCTCATCTCAAGTAACACGATTCCTTCCAGGTACCCGTCAAGAAAATCATTTCACCCGGAACGGCAACCGACTGTTTAGCCACAAGTCACAAATCAGTAATCAATAACGGTGACACGCTGAGAAGATGCAAGAACACAAGACATTCTGCACGCAGGAACGCAATCAACTCCATACAAAACCGTCACGCCGAGGGGTACAAACCGTCACGCCGAGGGGTACAAACCGTCACGCCGAGGGGTACAAACCGTCACGCCGAGGGGTACAAACCGTCACGCCGAGGGGTACAAACCGTCACGCCGAGGGGTACAAACAGTCAACTCTGCTCTTTTATCGCAACCTGATCCTTCATCAAAACATGATTAACATCGATCTCACACACATTGCAAATATGCGGCTGTATTTATCAGACTTACTCAGACCGATTGACTGGTATTGATCAGACTGATAAGATTTATCAGATTTATCTCACTTATTCTATTTCACATGTCGTCCGCATTAAGAGCGCTTACTGTCCATTGTTTGTGAAGAAAATACCCAGAGTTAGAGACAGTTTCGAGCAAAAACAATTACTGCAGATACATCTCGTAAAATGTCTATACACCTAACATTCAAAGACCATTGCGTTTAGTCATTCAATCTCAACAAAAATCAATTTTGTTGTGTAATACGCACGTTATTAACTGACGTCCATCGGCAGAGTTGAAGAATCAAAGGTGCTGAGCTGGATTTGTTCATTCAAGACTTTGCCTTTCGCAAAAGTCGCACGCACAAGAAAGTCGAATATGTGTAGACATCTTGCTGACATCATTGATAAACACACAATATAGGCACTAGACAGCGTATGGAGACGGGTTTGTGTGTGTGCGTGTGTGCGTGTGTGTGTGTGTGTGTGTGTGTGTGTGTGTGTGTGTGTGTGTGTGTGTGTGTGTGTGTTTGAAAATATCCATTCTCAAGTTTCCAATCTAATGGAATAAGGATTATTCTTCACACACACACAAAAACGCATAAGAAATGCATCGAAGTACGTGGGCTGTGGCATTTAAAACCAAACCACTGGCTGACTAGGCAACGGGAAATTGACGTCAGATAACCAAGAGATGTCTCGCTTAAAGCATTACACACATCAGGGGAACAAGAAAGAAGAAAATTAAAAAGAAGAAAATAAATGAAAACAAATGTAAACAAACAAAAACTATTTTAAAGCTAGGGGAGAAACACTCAAAAGCTTCAGAAACAGGAAGAAAACAGCTTTCAAAACACAATGCGCAAGTGCTGATTTCAATGCGCCGATTTGAAAACATGTCGTCGTTGACGCGTTTCTGCTCATTCAAGACGCGTTTCGAAAAAAAAGACATCAATAACTAACCCGTGTTAGCCAATCTTCAACAAAGCAGAGACAAACTCACACAAGCACCGCGCACAAGTACACAGAAACCTCGTTAAAGCTTTCCAAGACTTCGTGACTATGTAAGGCTCAGAACCAAAAAGCACTAACTCGTTTTTCACAATTCACAATTCATGAAGAAAGTCACGCGAAGAAGACAAAAATAAAGTCCATTAATAAACTCCGATAAATGGATGAATTCCCGTAGACAAAGAAGACATCAACACAGCTTCGATCGATTAAAAGACTAAATCCTAACGATAAACAGTTAATTTCGCATAATTCACTATCCATGAACAGAATCACGCGATGGCGAACAGCAAGTCCATTTCAGAAGAAGAATTTACGACCACAAAAGAGACGCCAAACACAGCGACGAATAAAAAAAAAAGATTGTTAAAAGACTTTTCAAATCCAAGCCGAATAAATAAAGTAAGTGGCCAAAACACTACACACACGTGGCCATCTTTCGGTCAGCTTCAGACCACAACCCCCCTCGGGTGCATCAACTGCTGTCAAAGGGAGCCAACTGAGCGCCATTACACAGGCTTAGCAAGCCACTTGCTTTCTTGTCCCCCTCAGACACAGAGCCGTGGCATCGTTCAGTTTGCTTCCATGTCCTCCGCCACCGTGT
>NW_027129274.1:0-11581 GCF_037325665.1 Littorina saxatilis
GTTTGTTTGTTTGTCTGCACTGAGATCCCTGAGGTTTATGGATCGATTAAGCTTGGTGTGAATCTTGCACGTAAGGCACACGCGATCGTAGGCAAAAATTACCGAAAGAGGTGATACATATACGACACCTAATGTGTACATTGCCCTAGCTAAGTAAAGTTCAATGGGGTGTAAAAAAGACACAAAACAGGTACCAAAATAGTGACGAATAAATTAGTTAAATTTGTACCTTTTCTTAACGTTTTCGTCTCTTGCCGTGAAAAACTATTCGCTTTTGTTCGTCTTCCTCGGTCGCTTCCCCTGGACATTAATTTTATTCGGACAACATGATTCTAGTGGATGCGATTAAGCAAGAGGCAACAATGAAAAAAATAAACTTGTTATTATTATGTTGCTTTTGACAGATCCCCTTGGGTCTAGAAACGCCAGTTAATCGATGACAGTTTTGAAATAGTCTGCTTTCTGTTTCTTCTTTCTCGTTTGCGTTCTTTTGACTTCTACCCCCAGAGCGCGTTAATTGGAAGCAGTCCATTAGCAAAATTGTGTGCATCTTCCTTTGATGTATTTTCCCTGATTTGTTATGCCGTTTGTTTACCTCTCTTTGCGTTTCTTTGTCTTTTTGTTTTTGTATTGAGTTCTGCGCACTTTTCTGTTAGGCCAAAAAAAAAAAGGTCTGTTTACGGTAACATAGGCCAAAAAAATAGGGTCGGTAGGTCGGGATTTTTTTTTTATTATTTTTTTTTTTTCCAAAAAAACCATATTTTTACGTTATTTTGCCAAAAAAAACAGTATTATTTTATTTTTTTTTCCAAATGCCAAAAAAAGTCTAGGGTCGCGCGAAAAAACTAGGGTCGGTCGGGTTACCGTAAACAGACCTATTTTTTTTTTGGCCTTATCACCGTCTGTTTACTTCCTCTCTTCTACGGCATCTGGTTCCCCCCCCCCCCCTCCAATCTCCCTCCTACCCACCCTCTGTTTTCCTTCTGTTTGAGCGTGCCACGCAAACTTCCTGTTGTTATCTTATGTTTTGATTTGCGTTTTCCTCGGAACATCTTTGTTCAATCGTCTGCTTTTCTTCCATCTTCTTGTCTTATCTTTTCAATCATCTGTTTATCTTTCTATAGTTGTTTCCCTCTTTTTACATTTAGTCAAGTTATGACTAAATGTTTTAACATAGAGGGGGGGAATCGAGACGAGGGTCGTGGTGTATGTGTGTGTGTGTATGTGTGTGTGTGTGTGCGTGTGTGTGTGTGTGTGCGTGTGTGTGTGTGTGTGTGTGTGTGTAGAGCGATTCAGACTAAACTACTGGACCGATCTTTATGAAATTTGACATGAGAGTTCCTGGGTATGATATCCCCGAACGTTTTTTTCATTTTTTTGATAAATGTCTTTGATGACGTCATATCCGGCTTTTCGTGAAAGTTGAGGCGGCACTGTCACGCCCTCATTTTTCAACCAAATTGGTTGAAATTTTGGCCAAGCAATCTTCGACAAAGGCCGGGGTTTGGTATTGCATTTCAGCTTGGTGGCTTAAAAATTAATTAATGACTTTGGCCATTAAAAATCTGAAAATTGTAAAAGAAAACAAAAATTTATAAAACGATCCAAATTTACGTTCATCTTATTCTCCATCATTTGCTGATTCCAAAAACATATAAATATGTTATATTCCGATTAAAAACAAGCTCTGAAAATTAAATATATAAAAATTATTATCAACATTTTTTTTTTCGAAATCAATTTAAAAACACTTTCATCTTATTCCTTGTCGGTTCCTGATTCCAAAAATATATAGATATGATATGTTTGGATTAAAAACACGCTCAGAAAGTTAAAACGAAGAGAGGTACAGAAAAGCGTGCTATCCTTCTCAGCGCAACGAATACCCCGCTCTTCTTGTCAATTCCACGGGCACTGCCTTTGCCACGGGCGGTGGAGTGACGATGCTACGAGTATACGGTCTTGCTGCGTTGCGTTGCGTTCAGTTTCATTCTGTGAGTTCGACAGCTACTTGACTAAATATTGTATTTTCGCCTTACGCGACTTGTTTCTTTTCTTATCTTCTATTTTTCTTTTTGTTTTCATTTTTTTGTTGATCACTTGGTACTTTGTGCATTTTTGAATTTGCGAATATTGTTTATAATGCCCCTGGGTAATGAACAATAAAAACTTGACTTGACTTGACTTGACCAGCATTGTTTTTGTTGGTCCTCGTGGATCATATCGCCTTTGTTACATCCTTTTTAACCGCAGACATCGGCCTTGGTCGATAAAGATGAAACAAAGGACGAGGGTCGACTCAACAGAACGAGGTTTGACATTGAGCGTTAGCCAGACTTACCTAATTTAAATCCTTCAGACTGTTAACCTTTTTGATTATTTATTCACCACCCAGATAATCGGTGACCTGAACAAAACAGTTTCTGCCAGGTGCAATGCCAATCCTAGACTTGAAGGCGTTGGTGTCATTGACAATTCCGGAGGTGTCATTTGGAACACATTTTGCGGAGACGGAAAAAGTCGGACTATTTAACCTACAGTCTGGAAACTGTGTGGAATGGTCGTGAACAAACTGAAGTTCATGGAAAACAACTATGAAGTTGTTCGCTGAACTCAAAAGACTGGAAAAATGACCCCCTTCGTTGTAAAGTTACAATTGTACAATGGCGCGCAAAATTCATCATTGACATGAAAGCATTCCCCCGTGAAAAAAGCCCTGATTCTGTCTGTAATTACTGAATTAAAGTCATTGACTCTCTAATGTTGGTTATGGTTTACAATGTCATTCGAATATTCCCAGAAGTAACAATCTGGAAGGCTTAATTTGGCCACCGCTCAATTTCAAACCTCGTACTGTTGGGTCGATTCCCGAAAATGGAAACTTTTTTTAAATGGCACGCAAGTCAAACTGTTTCATATACACAGCTGTAATGGTCATGCATAAGCTGAAAGTAATGTACACTAAATATGAAGTTATTCGGTCAACAGATGTAGAAGTTATTCGCGTTTTTGTGGGTGGCATTTTTTGGGGGGATCACCCTGTACGTTACACCGATTTATCCATGAAATCGCGTGGTATCTCGTCTCGACAAGGTGAATGCATATTCATTGACCCTGTCTCGAAGAGATAGCACGCGATACAATGGATGAACGGATGTGTAACTTATGCCTATTGTTCGAGTCTGAGCAAAGGTTTTGTAGGAATCAAATACAAGTTGGAAAGAGAGTGGATGACACATCTAAACAAATCATGTTTTTGGTGATGGAGCTCTGTGGGTGTCTTTTTAAACTTACCCTTTAACAGTCCCTGAGTTTTGTGTGGTTGTGTTCCAAACATCTGACAAGTCACTCAATTCATGTTTAGACTGTCTTTGATTTTAGACCCGGTTGTCTGCGATATTTGGCACTCAAAATGTTTTGTTTTGTGTAGTTTCAGCTCATATAAAAAGTCACCTGTATTTTTAGACTTCCTTATAATTAGGATCGAGGGTCTTATAGCTCACTTTGAAAAGCATTGGGCTTGTCATCCTCGGGACACTGGTTCAAATTCAAGCCAGAACGGACTTTGATGTTTTGGATATGGTACCCATGCCCCACCCCAAACCATGACACCATTTTTTCACGAAAAAGCCCATGGTCATTCCCTTAAAAGTGCAGGTGACTGAATACACCGAACAACGCACCCATCTGAGAAGTGTGACTCATGTCATACTGCTAGCTTTTCTCTTGGATGAAGCGAGCCTTCTTTGGGAGCAGCAGGACTATTAATGCTGCGTCGCTCACATGAAATAACGGTTTTAGGTGTGACGAAAAAACGAACAGGGCCTGAGTACGGTGATAAATACAAGACTTATTTTACAACCATTTGAAAAATACATACATCCCCCGTGGCTGCCTGCATAACGAAATCGTTTTTCTCGTGTTTTGAACTTGCCAGTGTTACAGCACAGAGCAGAGTCCGTCCCGCACTTTGCTTTGTGTACATCACGTGGCCACCCAAACACCCGCACAACGCAACATTTTCACAAGAAAAACACGTTTATTTGTTTGCTTTGTCTGCGGTATTACACATTTCTATTTACATTTACCACTGACACACCAAATTGTATACTCGTTATCATCTATATATATATACGACTTGTGTGTGTGTGTGTGTGTGTGTGTGTGTGTGTGTGTGTGTGTGTGTGTCCGCGATGCACGCCCAAGGTTCTCGATGAATCTGTTTCAAATTTGGTGGGCATATTCAGGTAGACCCCGGACACAACCTGCTCATGAGATATTTCAACACGTGCTCTCAGCGCGCAGCGCAGAACCGATTTTGGTTTTTCTCTGGATCCATTCCCAGTAACTCTTCCTTATCTTCTCCAGTGTTTTCAGCGTTTATCTCCCTTCCTTCGTGTGGCGTCAATCCATATTCCCGTTACTACGTTACTATTTTTAGAATGTCACTGCACTGTCCAGAACGCTTTCCTTATTGCAAAAGTGAAAAGGTCGAATCAATTTATAGCCACGCGAAAAATACACTCTCACCTATCTCTATATATTTATAGATATACATATACATATCTATATATATATACGACTAGTGTCTGTCTGTCTGTCTGTCTGTCTGTCTGTGTGTCTGTGCGCGATGCGCGGCCAAGGTTCTCGATGGATCTGCTTCAAATTTGGTGGGCTTATTCAGAGAGACCCCGGACACAACCTCATCGATGAGATATTTCAACAAGTGCTCTCAGCGCGCAGCGCGGAACCGATTTTGGTTCCACCTCAGCTATTTTGGTTCCACCTCAGCTTACCCGGGCCCCCATACCGACACACCATAGCCGCTACACCACATCACAACGCCAAAGTTCTCGGTGGATCTTTTTCAAATTTGGACACCGTATTCAGCTACACCCCGGACACAATATCATCGATGAGATATTTCAACACGGGCTCTCAGCGCGCAGCGCTGAACTCATTTTCGTTTTTGCGTTCATTTCACCATTATAAGTAACTCTTCCTTATCTTCTCCAGTGTTTGGCGTTTATCTCCCTTCCTTCGTGTGGCTTTCCCGTTCAGTTCTAAGTTACTATTACTATTTTTAGAATGTCACTGCGCTGTCCACTGCGCTGTCCACTGCGCTGTCCACTGCGCTGTCCACAACGCTTCCCTTGCACCCGTAAGTTGTTCTTACTGTCAAAGTGAAAAGGTCGAATCAATTTATAGCCACGCGAAAAATACACTCTCACCTATCTCTATATATTTATAGATACAGATATGCATATATATATACGGCTTCTCTGTGTGTGTGTGTGTTTGTGTGTGTGTGTAGGCAAAAACCTATGTATTATAGAGTTCTGTTTGTGATGGGGTCTAGCGGCTTTTGTCTGTCTGTATGTTCAGGCATGTGAGAAGCCACAGCAGATAATATAGGGCTAAGAAATAAGCTCTAAAATTCTCAATCCCGTTTGACAGGACTTCGCCTTTCAAAGGTGATTGTGGTGAACCGCCACGCTGTCTGTCTCTGTCGCACCGTTCACCCCAAATTCCCGTTTCTGAGGTACTATTTTTAGAATGTCACTGCGCTGTCCAGAACGCTTCCCTTGCACCCGTAAGTTGTTCGTACTGTCAAAGTGAAAAGGTCGAATCAATTTATAGCCACGCAAAAAATACACTCACCTATCTCTATATATTTATAGATATAGATATACATATTATATATATACGGCTTCTCTGTGTGTGTGTTTGTGTGTGTGTGTGGGAAAAAACCTGTTGATTGTAGAGTTCTGTTTGTGATGGGGTCTAGCGGCTTTTGTCTGTCTGTATGTTCTGGCATTTGAGAAGCCACAACAGAAAATATAGGGCTAAGAAATAAGCTCTAAAATTCTCAATCCCGTGTGACAGGACTTCGCTTGCAGAGGTGATTGTGATGAACCGCCACGCTGTCTGTCTCTGTCTCGCGATTTACCCCGGCGAAGCCGGGTATTCCTCTAGTATATATATATATATATAATACGGCTTCTCTGTGTGTTAGTGTGTGTGTGTGGGCAACACCTGTGGATTGTAGAGTTCTGTTTGTGATGTGGTCTGGCGGCTTTGGTGTGTCTGTATGTTCAGGCCTTCCTTCGAGAAGCCATAACAGTTATTCTCAATCCCGTGTGAGTGGACTTCGCCTTCAAAGGTGATTGTGGTGTTTCGACACTCGGTTACATTTGGCGTCCACCTGGGAGGGACCTAAGCTTGGCGGGTCCATGGTTCGGAACTTTCCGGACAAAGTTCATTCAAAGGGGGTCGAGTGTGGCAGGGAGACTACCGTCGCCCTTCACAGCAGACTCTGCAGAGTTGTTCGCCTTAGAAGTTGTGGGCTTTCCTTGCATGTACCCGTACGTTGTCCTCACTGTAAAAGTGCAAAGGTCGAATCTATTTATCGAAAAATCCACTGTCATCTATCTCTATATATGTATATATATATATAGATAGATATATACGGCTTCTGTGTCTGTGTCTATGTGTGTGTGTGTGTGTGTGGAGGCAACACCTGTGGATTGTAGAGTTCTGTTTGTGATGGGGTCTGGCGGCTTTTGTCTGTCTGTATGTTCTGGCCTTTGAGAAGCCATAACAGTTAATATAGGGCTTAGAAATAAGCTCTAAAATTCTCAATCCCGTTTGTGAGGATTTCGCCTTCAAAGGTGATTGTGGTGAACCGCCACGCTGTCTGTCTCTGTCTCGCGATTCACCCGGCGAAGCCGGGTATTCCTCTAGTACAAAATAACGTTATCACGAGACGAACAGAGATCTCAGAGATTGTCTGCTTCTCAACTGTTTCGCGCAAATCGTGCAATATCTATTTTTGCGAAAACCTCCCGAAGAAATGCAATCTCAGCGGCTTCCACCTGCAACATAGTCGTGCTTATTTGGAATGTGACGTCCTGTTCTTCGTCAGTCACACGTATCTCGAAAACTAGGCGTCGCACAGAACCAGCGCCCTTCCATTAAATTCACTATGAAATCAAATGAAAATGAAATCGACCTGAAAGGAGGGTTTCACTGATATCTGTTTTGCAGGCCAAAGAGAAAGGATTCTACGGTCAGGGGTCGGGGTCTATCTACCTGGATGAAGTGCAGTGTCGGGGTACCGAGTCGAACCTTGGTCACTGCAAAGCCAATCCCTGGAAACAATCCAACTGCCAACATTCCGAAGATGCTGGTGTCAACTGCACTGGGGAAGGTTGGTTGTGGTGTGTGTGTGTGTGTGTGTGTGTGTGTGTGTGTGTGTGTGTGTGTGTGTGTGTGTGTGTGGGTTGGTGTGTTTATGCTTTTTTCAACTAACTGCAGTGTGTCTTCTTTGATGCTATCGATCCATTGCCGGTCAGTCGTGGTTTCCGATGTGCAGATTTTCGATTTAGTTTTTATATCGAGCAGAGAATGCATAAAATACACATCGGAGTTATTCATTCGCTGCGATTGCTGGTTTTAAATGGTCGACCACGGGCTATTATTTGACTAAATAAGGACACCATTTTTAAGTCTTCCACACCTTGGAACAATAACAATAATAACAGTAACAGCACTTTATTGTCCATTAAAATATTACATAAAAATGGAAAATCCTGACAAATACACACACACACACACATACACACCAAGCACGCACACACGCACCCACCCACCCCCACATACACACACATACACACACGCGAACACACACGCACACACACACACACACACACACACACACCTTCACACACACACACATCACACACCCGCACACACACACACCACACACCCACACAGACACACAGATACACCACACCCACAGACACCCACACACACACAAACACACACACACACACTCACACACACACACACACACACACAGACACACGCACACACACACACACACACACACACACACACACGCACGTCATCTATAATTACAGAAAGTGTGAAATCACCTGGCAGGACACAGCGTGTCCATCCATTGTACTCACATAACAGTTAACTTGTCTGCATGCTATTTTTGAGCCAATGGTGGCGTGTGGCACACACATTCCATATAGCGTTTCTGCTGTTTTGCAAGATTATTTGGCCAGGATTTCTGAGTGCAACCCCAGTACTAGTCCATTTTTAATAATAGGATTTAAGCTGTCAAATTGAAGATAGTTAACAAACCCCCATCCTCCGTCATCGAAACTGGATCAGTGTGTAGTTGCGAGCTTCTTTGCGCCATTAAAATCATATCGTGATGTTTTTTTATGACGTTGACGTTGTTGTGTCACAGTGTCAACAACAACAGCAACACCAACATCAACAACGACGACGACAACACCTACAACGACAACACCGACAACAACGACGACAACACCAACAACGACGACAACACCGACAACAACGACAACACCAACAACGACGACGACGACAACAACAACCCCAACAACGACAATGGCAACAACAAAACCAAAAACGACGACGACAATACCTACGACAAATACAAAAACCGCAATAGCAACGACTTTACCAACTGTTATTACAGCAGGGACGACGGAATCAACGATGACGGCGCTGACCACGAGGTCAAAAATACTGACACTACCCACGTCGACAACACCAACAGCTTCAACACCAAGAAGCCTGACAACGACCAGAGGTAATCGCACAGTTAGTCAGGCAGCATGACTGAAGTGCTTTCCTCCAAGATATGGACTGTGTAAATCTATTTAATACACTCTTTTACTGCATTTTACTTTTATTTTTCTTATAAAGCCAACATAGTTATTGTTTATGTCCATGTGAGGTAAACGGTGGTTTACGGTTCATGGTAACCATGTAAGCAACCTTAGAAAGTTAACAAGTCGCGTAAGGCGAAAATACAACATTTAGTCAAGCTCAGTCGAACTCACAGAATGAAACTGAACGCACTGCATTTTTTCCGCAAGACCGTACACTCGTAGCATCGTCTGTCCAGCGCTCGTGGCAAAGGCAGTGACATTAACAATCCAGAAAAGCGCGGTAGTAGTTGCGCTGAGGAGGATAGCACGCTTTTCTATATCTCTATTCTTTTTAACTCTCTGAACCAGGGACAGGCTGATCTTTCTTAACCCAGTGTGGGAAATTCAGTGGGGCGACCACCCCCAACCCAGCGCGTCCCCGGGTGGCGGATAGGGGAACGGTCTTCAGATATGGAGATCAGCCGCTTGCGGCCGCGGACCAAACTGGCTCCGGGTGGGATCCCGGAAAATCCTCCCCCCTGTGCTCTCAGGGTAGGACGTACGGGCCATGAGCTAAGGGTGAGGTAACCCCGACAGAAAACCCCGAATGCTGAAGACGGAGGACCCGGGCCGCACGGCGCATTCTAACAAACCACGGGTACACGCACTTACGCAAATGATGACACAATCAACCAGCACAGATGGAAATGGCGCTCGCCCATTGAGGACCCCCCAGGGTGGAGCAGCGTCGGGTCCCATGCCTCAAAGGGACCCAGCCCCAACTACTGGAGGTCCCTCCCGTCCGTCTTGTCACGCCAGGGGACGCGGGAGGAAAGTGACTGGCACCACCACAACCAGGAAGAAACCCAGTCAGCAGCGACCTTTTCAGGTCATGCACTGGAACGCAGAAAGTATCCTGAACAAGAAGACAGAGTTGGAGCATATCCTGCATGAGAAGAACATCAACATCTGCTGTATTCAGGAGACGCACCTGACACCCCAAAAGTCCTTCAAAGTGAGAGGCTACCAATGCCTTAGGTCCGACAGAACAGACCGAAGCAAAGGAGGAATCCTGACCCTCATCAGGAACAACATCAATGCCTGGTTGATAGAAACGCACATGGAGGACTCCGAATATCAGGTGATTCGAATCCAGACGAAGACATCAGAATTCCATCTTGTCAACTTCTACTGCCCCAATGATAGACACCTCGCCCTTGACACGATCCCCGCAAAGGCCTCCAACTTCATCGTGGTGGGTGACTTCAACAGTCATTCACAGAGTTGGGGATATGACCACCTGGATCGGAGAGGAGAAGAGGTGGAGAACTGGCAGGACGACAAAGGTCTCATCCTTTTGAACAGTCCCTTTGACTGCCCTACATTCTACTCCAGAAGATGGCACACTACATCAACTCCTGACCTAGCCTTCTGCACGGAAGACATGCACCAGCTAACCAGCAGAGAGGTCGGAGAACAGCTAGGTGGAAGTGACCATCGGCCAGTCTTTTTGACCTTGGGCATGGAGTCCTGCACTGAAGCTTCCTTCCCACGGTGGAACTACAAAAGAGCGAACTGGTTCCTCTTTAGACACCGCACCAGCGAACTCACCAAAGACATCAGAGTCGAGGGTCGAGACATCAACATGGTGGCGAAGGACTTCAACATGAGCATCCTCAGAGCAGCGCGTGAGTCCATTCCCAGGGGTGCCAGGAGAGACTATAAGCCCTACTGGAGCAATGAATTGCAGGAACTGGATAATGATCTGGCAGACGCCAGAAGGGAAGCAGAAGTCAACCCGTCACAAAACAATAACATCCGCCTCCAGGAAGCCAAAGCCAAATTTCTCAAAAAGAAGCTACAGGCAAGACGGAGAAGCTGGCAAGAGAAAACAAGCTCTCTGAACCTTGAGAAGGATGGCAGAAAGCTCTGGAGGCTCACCAAGCAGTTGAATGATGAGAACACCAGCAGAGGAAAGATCACATTAGAAGAGAATGGGAAGGTGCTAACTGGAAAGCATGCTGCCAACCAATTTGCTGAAAGCTATGCAGCTGAGAGCAACCTCCATGTTAGCCCCGAGAAACAGAGAGAAGCAAGAAGAGAGAAAAGAGAGAGACCTGCCAGACAGTCGACAGTGGACGCCATGAGTCAACCACTCACACTCCACGAGCTGCACTCAGCTCTGAAAAAGTCAAAGGCGAAGAAGTCCCCTGGCCCAGACGGCATCACCAACGAGATGCTAACCCACCTTGGTAGTGCAGCAGAGAACAAGCTACTCGAGGTCTTCAACAGCAGCTGGCAAGAAGGATCGCTACCACAACTCTGGCGAGAAGCGATCATGATCCCCATCTTAAAAAAAGGGAAGGATCCAAAGAAGGCCACCAGCTATCGCCCAATCAGCCTCACCAGCTGTGTTGTGAAGACCCTGGAGAGAATTGTGAACGAGCGCCTCAGGTGGTACCTGGAATCCAGGAACCTCCTCGCCCCTGAACAAGCTGGATTCCGACAGTTCCGCAGCACTGAAGATCAGGTCACTTACCTGGCGCAAGAAGTTGAAGATGCCTTTCAGGAACAGAAGCTGGTCTTCGTCACCTGGATAGATCTTCAGAAGGCCTTTGACAAGGTCTGGAAAGATGGACTCCTTGTAAAACTGCTGAGGAAAGGCGTGTCCAGCAACATGTACCAGTGGATTCGCTCTTACCTCTATAACCGCAGGGCAAGAGTTAACGTCGACCAGACCAAAAGCAAGAAGTTCCTCCTTCGTCATGGCGTCCCTCAGGGCGGAGTCCTCTCCCCCACACTCTTCCTTCTCTTCATCGACGATCTGGTGTCTGAGATGCCCAAGGGGATCAAAGCTGCTCTCTACGCAGACGACCTTGTGATCTGGTGCA